>NW_016909491.1:109490-154463 GCF_001483705.2 Eufriesea mexicana | reverse complement strand
CCTCCCGCGTGATCTCGAATTCTAGAAATAATCGAACCAACGACTGCACGTGACTCATCTGGAATCGGCGTGGTCGATCTCGCGCGTTATCTCGCGCGCGAGCAAACGATCCCGATGCTTTTCGCGCGACGCGCAACGACGATCCTAATGAAAGAATCGAGTTAGCGATCCTCCGCGGTGGGAAATTGATAAGTTGCCGACCAGTATGAACCGGTATGAACCACGGGTTAAATCGACTCATTCGATCGTCGCAATTAGCAACGATTCTCCGGCTGCTAGTCGCGGCGGCCGCGCTCGCGAATTGGCGAATTCCGGTCTCCGCTGTTCATCGATACGAGCGAATCGCCGGGATATATACCCTTTGACTTGATCGGACCTGATGATTCCGCGATTGACTCCTCGGCGGCGTAATTAGCCCGCAAAATGGCGGCAATGCACGGAGCAATACGGAGTCGTCGATAATCGCGAGTCGACGTCTCGCGGCCGCGATCTCTAACCACGGAGAGAGAAGGACGGCACCGGGACGCTAAAAATAACAATTTCATCGGTTGCACGGCCACGAAGGAGAACAAACTGACCCGTAATTCGTCGGCGGAGAGCAACGTTTCCCGAGCGACCAGGGCGCCTCGAGAGATCCGCCGTGGAAGAGGGAAGAAATTCGTCGGAGGCCCTGGTCGCCATGTGTCGCCGCGACTTAGTTCACACGCCTATTACCCAATATCTGTTGAATTACGCGGTAAACAGGGAGCGTTTCTCCCACGGTTTGCTTTGCTCGCGGACACCTCCGCGTCGCGTCGCGCGACCTCGAGCACGCGGCGCGTCGCGTCGCGTCGCGAAGGCCTCCTAGAGGATGTCGAGCCGCGGCTGACGAAGAGCTCGCGCGAGGAGGAAGGATCGCGTGCCGTCGAGGTAATCCGTAAATTATTTAGCGGCAACGATTGGACAAGGTCCAACGGGATAATTTACGACGCACGCTCGCGGGATGGTTACAACGCGAGAGAAATGTTACACGGGTGGCCGCGACTCGCGTCTCGGGGAACGCTCGATCCTTCGCCGTACAAAACGAATGTTAATCGCTGTGCGTATTCGACTAATAATAGAATCATCACCTTCCTTCGCTAAAGTCAACAACGCTGGCTTCGAGACCGGTAAATACGTACGCCTACAAGCGGATTACTGGCCGGATCGGTTGGGAGGAAGACTGGATTCGGAGAGAAGATCCGGAGGCAGTGAATCGGGACCGTGTCGGTTCGCCGTGGAAGAATCGACGCAGGGGAGGAACGTTATTCTTAATGAAATGTCGGGACACGGTGCGTTGGAGGGCAGGTAGGCAAACAGGACGCCTCCTCGTAGAGAGCACGCAAATTTAACCGTAACGGTAGGCGTAACTTAATTACCGATAACACGACGATGCATTTAGGTTTCAATTAGGAAAAGGGAGGCAAGCCGCGCGTGTGCGCGCGAGCGCGAGCATGGCTGCTCCTATTATGTTGCGACGCTGACTACGCACGACCGCAAACAAGATTGTCAAGTGAATTATCAGGGTAGCCTGCGAACGCGAGTGCCCTTTGCTTTGACACGCGTCGCTGCGCCAACAACAGCCTGCGTTTCGCGACTACCCATCGCCACGTGAGCGGATCTTCCAGGTCTATCCGGCGTCCTCGGACGTCTATGGGATCTCGCTGATCACGCTCGTCTTCTTCCCGATTTGTGGTCATATCAAATGATCCATCCTCCAAGCGCGAAGAGGACAACAGACGAGGTATTCTTGATCTCCGCGCGATTAAAGCGTCCATCCAAAAGAACTGAGGCGAGTTGACGAGCATCTGGAGCCCTGGCAGGGGCGTTTAATTCCGTGCCTTTCGCGCCCCGCGCTCTCATCCCGGACAGACGGATTTCCGCGTCGGCCGATACGGAATACGGCTGACGTAATTCCGCGGGAAGAAGCCGGGAATACTTTGGCCGAAACTTATTTTCAGTGCGCTCACGCGCCTTCACCCGATACAGGTTTTAAGAGGTTACCGTCTGCGGTCTCGTTCGCCGGATCGCTACGCCACGCTATTTGCATACGATAATATGCAAAATGTATCGGTAACCCGCACAGTGACGATGCAAGAATAACCTCGCCGGCGCCTTTTTTACACGCGCACACCGACCAACGCCTCTCGCACACGCATCTCGCGCGCTCGCGCGTATTTCCAGACCCCGAGAACACCATCCTTCGTCTTCGGTGATACGCGAAAGTGCGCCTTGCGTCGCGACGACCAACTCGCACCCCTTGCAACCCTTTTTATCGCGCCCATTTGCCCAATGACAGCGAAGGGATCATGACGGATGTAGGGGAGAACCCAGTTCTCGACACTTTGACAGTGTTCGACCGCGATTTTAAGAAAAATCGGGGGGGTCGATCGCGGAATAGGGTGCAAATAATTTCTGGACAAAATTTGGGCCCGTTCTTCTTTCATTTTTTACTAATCTTTTTCGATTCTCACTGGGATCGAGGAACGTGGTCGTAGAATTTCTTATGATTATAATTATAATATGAGCGATATAAATAATATATTCCGGATAACCATAGCCGTGTGAAAATCCGCCGAGATTACTATCGTCGATGAAATAAAATAATTAGTTAGTGTGTTTGTAAAATTTCTTGGTGCGGTCGCTTGAAGTAAATTCGATATTTAAATCCGGAGAATTGCTGTGTACCGTGCTGTAGAAGACTCGCGTTATGTAAAAAAAATCCTGCGATGTCTTTTGCATTACGCTTGTATCTGACATCCGTACCTTTCTCAAGTTCGTTTTCAATTTTATTCGCCAAGTCGAATATTCTCGAATAAATTCCTATTGTTCTCGAAGAAAAGGAATATCAAAAAATATCATTCGCCTAATTAAACATGCAAACGTGGTTCCAAACTGTGGACAGTAAGACGAGCATTCCTTTATTTGTTTTTTCATAAAGATCCTTCATCGTCGTGTCTAATGTTTACTAATTTATTTATTTACTTTTCCCTTTAAGGGATCGAGAATTTGGATTTGGAAATTCTATGGCGAAGTCGCATTTCTTCTCGAAGTTACTGCCAAGGTGAACGGTTACAAGTAAACGTGCAATAATACAGTTGGTATTAAGATAGGCTAGCCAGACGCCAATTAAACGAGATATTAATAAACGATCAACGCTGATGAATAGCAATCAGGTTTTTCTAACACCAGCTAAAGCCAGTGAATGTGTCATCTTGAAATCAAGGAACCTGGGACGTGTTCAACCCGATTTGCCTCTACACCTCGACTCTAATGTTACGTTCGAATCATGCCTTGGGCTACATCCTATCCACGATTCACCAGTCAGACGTGACAAATGAAGTGATTATACGGCGGCACTCGAAGACAGGCACGACGAAAACGGATCTTGTCAAAATTAAATTGCATCGATACGTATGTCGATAATTAATGGAAGTTGACGGTTACTTTTATTGCTCATATTCCGTTGCAAAGGTAAAATTATTTATACCAAAGGCGATTTATCGTAATCAACTTTTTTAACTAATGATATATTTAGGACACGAAATTCTCGAGATTTTCCGAAAACATACGTATATGATTTACGAAGTTTAGTTTAAGGTTACGAAGTTTCGATTATCTCAATTATTAAATATTAAATATTAATTAAATATTATCCCAAGGAACGAATGAGCCATTCACAGAATTTCTTGAGACATTCAGTGCCAAAGTACTCGATTAATACCTAACCTCATACATTTAAAGTAAATTGACCACTCTTAGGTATGTAATAATCAACATTGTAACGACGTTACGCTACTTCCAAATTATTGTTTACTATTTAATAATATTTATTATAACATGATTATTACCACGTTATACGTGATTCGAGACTCCCCCAATAAATAAACGATTTAACCTCTTCAGGGATTCATACGTGTACGTTTATTTTTGTTTAATTATAATTATCACGAATGAACAGGAAATTGGAATCAGTTGGACAATTATTCGCCACAGGATCTCTCGACAATAAGAAAGAAAAATCTAAATTATTATCGATATAAAAGAAATTAAATAGATCTTTTCCATTTTCAAAAATTCGTCCTTGAAGAAGTTAGATCAACTGAACCTATTTAACGCACAAGCGACTGCAGTATCATCGCAAAGATGAAACCCAGCTGCCCCGAAAAATTAAAAAAGAAAAAATCTAAGAAGCAGGAGCAGACGTACGACGTATCCAAATTGCCAGCATACGTCGAACGCGAATTTTTAGCGCGCGGCCATTTAAATACAATCACGCGCCTCGGCATGTGAGCTTCCGTTTCGTTCGGAAAAGGATTTTCCGTTTCCGTCCAGGTCCAGGAAATCCCTGACTAAGCGTCCCGAAGGCACCTTTCTCTACCCTCGCTGATACCCACGAAGGAACGCGAACGCGCTCTCGAGGATCGGGATCGGTACCTGTAATTAACGGTCGCCGCTCGTTAGGCGGAATCGCGCGTTTCCGGCGAAAGACGAAAAATATTCCAGCCGCGTCCACTCGCGCAACGGTACGCGAGTACACAGGCGAGCAGAGATCCAGTCGCGCTGAAATTGCTGCTACGTGTGCCGATTTTGAAACGTCTCCCAACGCCCCCCTCTCCCGATATGATAATTACCGTGCGATTCCATTCAACGCGAAACCCAAATGACCGTTTTTGGCATTAAATCCGTCAGGCTTCGAATAGTCTTTCGCATATTTTTAATTAAAAATTCGAAATTTAGCGCCCCTTTGTCACCCCTCTTCGCGATTTTTCTCTCAACACGTCGTCTGCCGTATAATTTTTATTATCCTCAGAATACGACGAATTATCAACCCATATGATGAAAAAGTCGATAAAAATAGCGCACTGTTTATTCGAGAAAAAAGAAAATGGTTCACGTAAGACAGATATCGGGGATTTAATTAAAAATTCGAAATTTAACGCCGCTTTGTCACCTATCTTTGCGATCTTTTTTTTCAACACCTTCGCTACCGTGTGATTTTTATTATTCTTAGGACACGATGAATTATCAAACGATATGATAAAGTAAATAAAAATAGCGCGCTGTTTATTTTGCAAAAAAAAAAAAGAAATTGTTAAAGCGAGACAGATATCGGGAATTTAAAAAATTAGTTCCACCGGTCACTGGTGATCAACGTGACAGCGAGTTAATATAGGTATAATCAATTTTTCGATATCTCCTCGTGCTCTATTTTTCGAAAGTTTCTCTTATTTTAATTCCTCGTCTTCCGGTCATTTCACCGGTCATGGTTGCTTCAGCGTTAGAAGTTTCGTTCAAAATTCCGCGGTCAAATTATCATCTTTGTCATTCGTCTTCGCGATTTCTCGATCCTTCAATGTCTCCCGTTATTCCATTTTTTGAACATTCTATTGCATTTTTAATGCACCGGTCTGTCGATTTGATTTAACGTTAAACGATTCAATATTGAGAGCGCAAGTGTTGTCCACGAGGCAGTTTTTAATAAGTAATATGTACGAAATGTGTACGAAATATGAAAGAGCCGAGGAATTTACGAATTCGTAATTACGTGTAGCGGAAGTCGATTAACTTGTTAGCGAGGAAATTCAAAGTTCGCCATTAAAGGGTGCTCCTTGTGCTCCTTTATTACCGATGAAAATAACGCTGGATTACCAAACCGGTTCGGTTATGTGAATAATTTTGCAATTATTAAATACGTATACCTGCCTTTGTCGAGATTAACGTTGACTTAAATTGAGATGGAAACCTAATTACGTGCAGGGAATCACCTAACATTTTGCATGTAACTCGTATGGTATGGAATCGTGTATAGCGGTAGCATTTTCTGAAACGATTTTACGTGTCAAAGGTCAATTTATCGTAGCGGCATTATGCGTATCCAAAGGCAATAAAAGAAACGAGGTTTCTATAGTATATTGGTCTTCTGATATCATGCAAATTGCATCCAAAATATTTCTCCTATCGTAACGATTAACGATTACGATTATTTAGGTGATTATCTCCAGACGAGATACCCTGTGCGATCATTTATCTTCGGCGTATCTATAAAATTACCGTTATCTGAAAATATTACGGATATTATTATAAATTGCCAATATATGCAAATGATGTTTGGCTATGTATTAACACCGGACCTACCACAACCGATCGAATAACCGGTAGATGAAGAAATAAAAGAAGATCCTTAAAAAAAGAATTGATAAGGAAAGTATTGAAAAATGGCGGGAAGACGTAATCAAAGCGATGACGTTGAATGTGGAATTTTTAATTAAAATTTAGAAATTGCTCGATTAGGTCACGGGGGGTTTAGAATCAACCCTTAAATAGCAATTCGAAGGCTTTTTGCTATAAAATCGATGCAAATTAATACGCAGAATTATTTTATTTCGATATCCCACGCATCGTTACGTTATTTTAAATTTGGCACATTAATTAACATCGGTCCACGGAATTTGATACGTTTTTACGAATTTAATTAAATAATGATTTAGAGTCGCTGTCGAGTCGAAAGGGTTAAAGATCGGTATATAAGGTAGCCTTTATCCCAAATCAGCCATGGGGGGTCGCCAAATTCTCTAACTTCCTCGGCACCTCTGCCGACACGCGCCATTTTCGTGCGGGAGGATTTATCGTACACAGAGAAGAGATCGAAAGAAGCTGGAACCTCGACGACGGATGAACGTATTTTTACCGGTCGGAATGCGAGCCTGCGAAAACAGACATTCTTAATTGACAGCGACGAAGGTGAGCCGCGTCGCGGCGCGTATATACACGGATTCGTCGATGCGTCTCGCCGCCTCGTTCGCGAACCTGACATTGAGAAAGTTCTCAATGAAATGGACGCTGGCGCGCTCTCGCGTTCCATGCGCTGGGAATATTCCGAAAAACCGGCGTGTGATTCACGTTCGCGGCAGAAGGTAAGGTGGAATCTCGTTCCAAACCTTTTCTTTCATGCCGAATTTTTTCCTCCTCCTTTTCCCCTTTTCGGCCAATCAAATTTCACCGCACGTTATTCCCCACCGCAGAGGAAGCCGATGTCTCTCTCCGGCGAGAATCGCAATCGAGAAATACGATTTTCGCCAAATTTAGCTCGCGATTTTCATGGTAATTCACCGTTGGTGGGAAACCATAGCAGACAAAGAGCAGAAACTGCCGGGAGAAAATTAATTCACCGCAAACGCTTCACCCCAATCGCGGTTTCGATACGAGCCCTTTGCCGTGAATTTCGCTTGCGATTCGCTGTAGCTAATAATTCCGAATTATCATTTAAATTGTTTAAGAAATTAGATACTTGTCTGGGGTCACGGCGAGTGACAGAGGGTGAAGGACTATGACGATACGACGCAGGGCACGACTATTCGGACCTTTCTTCTTACGAAGAGATTATAAGGCCCTCGGTCACCAATTTGGTTCAAATTATGAGGGATGCTAGAGTTAGTTCCCCTGGTGGTGAAGGTATATAATTATAGGTGTCACTATTCGATAGTTTTTAAGATACCTGTTACCATGTTAGCATATTACCAAGGTATCATGTAATGGTGCGGTGTAGTAGCAACGGATCCAGTATACCTACACGGTAGGGCCCCGCGATGATTTCTTTTCTTTTAATCCTTTTTTATTTTGCATGAATTTTGTACAGTCTCTAAACAGGATTCAATTAAACCTAGGATAAATCTTCAATTGTAAATATCTTAAAAATTATGGAATTGTGGCACTTCTAATGCTAAACTAAATCTACCATTTTACAAAATTTGAACCAAGTCGGTGATTCGAAGGCCTTGCAGTCTCCTTGTTAGTCATTTTATTCACTGTACAAGCGAGCTGCGCTAATGTTATAATTAATAAATATATTTTTATCATAAAATCATCCCAACGTTTACCCCATCGCGATCGGGACCCATTTTGACCAAGCCGATTTTCCCACCAACGAGAAATTCCGCATCACACCCTCGTGTCTTACACAAACGTAACCCCTACCCTTTCGCGATTTTCGTAGGTCGAATGGTAACTCGAGTGGGCCTAGTCACACCTTTAACTCCAACCCTCGCGAGATGCACGCAAACGCGAAATTTTACCCCGGGGAAATATTATCGGAATTTTATTTGCAGGAAATATTAGCGGTAATTTACTCGCAGGAAATTTTCGCGGAATTTCCAACGGAATATCGAGGTTGGAGGGTGAGAAAACGCGTGGAAACGGAAGCGGAATATCGGCTGGATGAAATAGCCGGGGGTATAATGATTCCGTCGGATGGTTCGTACACCTGTTAGAGAAGCGCCGCTGCACGCGATCCGCAAAAATAGCGGCGTGTTTGTCTCCGTTGCATAACCTCCCTCGATCGACCGACGTGCAAGTGAATGAGCCCGGGAGGGAGGAGGAACGGGTCCGTTTTTCGGCACGAGGAACCACCTCGGTCCTGGAGTCAAGGACGCGCTAAAGGTCGCAGACACTTTCGAAAACCAGACGCCGAAAACGAGTTTGAGGGACGATGCGTACGAGGAGCTGTGCTCTTCGGTGACCGGATAGGAAAAAGTTGCGCTCAAAGGTCGTGCATGTGTCGACACGCGTGCTTCACGCTTCGCGGAAGCAACCGACCACGGGACAAAAGGTTGAAGCTGCGAATCGTTGCGAGAAGGATGGACGGATACTATCAATGGAGTCGATGAACGACGAGTGAAATTCGGAAGCAAAGAAACGCGCTGGGCGAAAACGAGAGAAAGGGATGATGTAATTAGGGTATGATTAAGCGCGACGAAAATAGACGAGCAAACACGTGGAATCGATATCGCGATAGGTATGGTTGAAATGATCGGGTTGGTCGTTTTGAAAGTTGGAAGAAAGACGGTCGGGTTTAGAGGCGTCCCAGCGATGTTAGATATTCAGTAGCGTCCTTCGACTTTTGCGGATGATATTCAAGGACAGCGGGACCGATCGAACGCCGATGACACTTTCCACTTTGTAATTTTATCCTCTTCTGACCCCTTATGCACATCGACCGTCCGATGAGTCGACAACGGTGCAGTGGAATGAGAAATTATAGGATCAGCCACAGTCACTTGCGCGCAGGCCATCGGCGTGCAACTTTCCCAGAGGAAAAACAACCTTCGGCATTATTCGCCAGCGTTAAGACGTTACTCAACGTGCACTGAAAACGTGTCTCACGGCGTGAATAAAAATGCCGTGAATCAAAATTGGCAGGTCGCCGGCTGTGAAAACATCGGAATTTCCATAAATTAGCGCTCGATGCTGCAACCGATCGATGTCGCAATCCGCAATCTCCGTAGCCATTTTTCGAGTAATTCGTCGCGTAATTTTCGTCATGAAAATTCCCCCGGAAACACTGATCTGTCGAATGAAACAAATAAAGGGGAAATGACACGGCGAGAACAATTCTGTCCAGAGTTGGTAAGTTCGCGAACTCAAAATGCGTGAATTTTGAATAATCTATGCATAAAAATTTATCCAGGAAACTGAGATTTGTCGAATTATCACGAACAGAAGTTATGGAGAGAAAGTCGGGAGAACGGGGTGGACGAACCGTATCCTCGAGTTCGTAGGTGGAAGGAAGACACGCGGGACAAGTATGAATGGCGAGAAACGCGGAAGACGTTGGAGAGGTCGGGAACCGATCGGTGACGAGCGGGAAGCACCCCTTGCCACTCCTTCAACCCTTCTGTCTCCCTCTCTCTCTCTCTCTCTTCCTCCCTTACTCTTTCGACTTCGCTCCTAGTCCTTTCAGAACGACTTCGCTCCACCCACGCAACCGCGTCGGGACACCCACCACCGTCTACCGTCTCCCGACGCCGGTGACCTACTTCCAAAGGGGCACCCCTTGCCATTCAAGGCTGTGCGACGCGAGAGCACGCAGGACTCGACGCTCGGCGTCGCCTGCAATCTCTCCCGACCAGACTCGATTTCGCTTTCCGGGACGTCGTCGCGTGCACGCCGCGATATTCGCGCGATAATCGCACCAAAATGGCCGCCGATAGCCGCGAGACCACGTTCCCGGATGGGTAAGACGAGACGAGTGTTTACCGGGACGCACTCGATCGCTGCATCGTGTAACCTTTAGCAATTGCTCCCTAGGAAAGGAGTGGATGCGGGACCGACGCCCACGTGTCCGGCTCTCTCTTCGTTATCGGATACCACGCGCTCGAGTCGCGGTTGCCTTCCCTTTGAACCCTCATTCTGCGCGACATCTTTGACATAAGCGGTCCCGTGGAGAGAGACGAATAAAACCGAGCAGACTTGCGGACCTCGATTAACAATCCTGGAGTGCATTCGCGTCTGAGAGATCCATCGAATCACGATCTCTCAGCGATCGGCTACGAAACTGCGAGGTACCCTGGACGTTCCGACGCGAAATCGCGGAATCGATCGTGGATCGTTGGATTCTTCGCCGACTTTGAAGCCGATCGTCAAAGGGCCAGCAATCCAGAGATTCGAAGAGGCATGGAGGAATATGAAAGTCGCCGAGGGAGGAGTCTCGTCCGTGGAGACTACGGGGCGCCGGATATAATCATCCTCGGAAATGGCAGATAAATCAAACGCAAATATCGGCTGAATTTCCATCGTCTCGAGGTCCCTTTGAGCCGCTCCTAGTGACCGAATATCGGCCGGAAGAACGGGATAAGGCGGGAAAAGAGAGGAGACAACGAGGGAGGACGTAGGCTTGATACGGCTTGAGTTATGTATCGGAAAAATGCAATTATACAGCGGTAAGTCCGCGCGTAGATCGCGGAAGGTTACTTCTTTGGCAATCTCGAGAGATGGAAAGCCAATGGAAGCGAGTGGCGTTATTATAACCGCATCAGCAGTGGGAGATATAGAAGACGGTATAGGCGAAGAAACGACGTTATACGAGGGGATTTCGATCGAGGCACCGGGCGAGGATCAATTTCCGCGATTAATGATATATAGAGGGACGGAAACGGAAGATTCTCCGGTAGAATGGGAGAGCCGTTGCAGCCCAGGAGCGAAATTCTAATCGGGAAATCGTTATTTTCCGTCAGCCCGAGACGAGGAGCGGGTGGCTTGGACGTTTCCGGCGCGACCCTTCCGGCGAATCCGGAGACGCGAGCTGAGTCGTAAGAACGCTCGCGTGCCGGTCGCTCGCTCGATTCCAACCTCGAAATATTTCCACGCACTTACGTACCGGCGCGACCGAAACCTTCGTGCACGGCCACCTGTAGAATAAATAACGACTAGTCAATTTCAGTCGCGCCGTCGACTTACGAGACCGTCTGGCAGAGACAGGCGAAGGGACAAACAGTGGCACGTGGATTCGTCGGGTGTCCGATCGGTAAGGATTACGTAAACGGATAAACGCGATAATTTCGACCAGGTTAAATCGCTTCGCGGACTCGAATTTCCGGCGAAAATACTCGACCAGGGTGTTCGACAAAGGTGATTCTTCCGGGAAGGAAGAACAGATCAGACTTGAAGGGTCGTCGTCCGTGTCGTCGTCATTGTGGATCGGACGGTGGATCCGGATGGAGAAGAAGAAGGAGACTAGTCGAGAAGACCGCGAGGCCAGGCGCTGGCTGCCTGGGTTAGCGGAACTGGGCGCAGTTGCAGCTGCAGCTGCAGTCACGGCGGCAGTAGCCATCGACGTGCCGCTAACGAAACAGACAAACGAGTACCTGCAGAACGCGATCAATACTCCGTATAGGAGAGTACACTCTGGCCGGAGCACGTGTTCCCGTTTGTTTTGTTCCTTACCTCTGCAGCTCGCACCACGAACCCGCGTACCGTCTTCGAGTCCTCTCGACAGACCTCTCCTATCAGACGGCGAAGCGTTGCGGAAGGAAAGACTTTTCGAGTCGAGTAGGATGAAAAGTAGGATGGAAAGTAGGATGGAAAGCACGACGCAAAGTACGGCATCGCGGAAAGCTTGCTCTCGTTGCGGCTTATCGAAGCACGCCAGAGTCGGTTGGCCGAAGAATGGCATTGGAATAAATTGGGATAAAGGTATGGCGGGATTATTCCGGCGAAGAATGGCCGACAGCGAGATGGTCGAAAGGCCAGCGTGGAACAAGCATCGACCCTGTCCCGCCGGTATTCGAACCATTTAATCGTCAGGCATAAATTAACGCGGCAAATTAGCTGTTTAGCATGAAACTGTTCGGTTAGCCAGTTAGCCGACCGGATAATGGACACGAGGCATTATTCGCGCGACGGGCTAATCATAATTATACCAGGGTTAAAATAACCGAAATGTCACGTACATGCATCGGGTGGCGAAAATCGTCCGAGTTTTCGCTCGAAGCGTCTTTCTCCGCGTGACGTATCGATCCCTCCTTTTTCCCTAAAACCCGCACTCCTCTAAAACTACTTTCCGCAGCGGAATTAATGCTCGCCTCTATCGAGTAAATCAAGGAACGAAACTCTGAATAGCTTTCTCAGCGTTGGAAAAAGAACGGGTTATTCAACGGGGCGAAAGAACAGGAGTAAGGGGGAAAGAGAGAGAGAGAGAGAGAGAGAGAGAGAGAGAGAGAGAGAGAGAGGAAAGCGAGCAGAGTTGTATCTGGAGCAACGGTATCAATGTTCGGCAGCACTCTAGCTCGGGTCCAAGAGGTTAAGCCGAGTTTGCACGGCAACGTAAACTCGGGCGCGCGGCAGGTGGGCCACTGCACGTGCGCGGCCAGCAGAAATCCGGCGAAATTCGATCGATTCCGGGAGGAAAGGAGGAAGGTTCGACGAACATTCGGCTGTAATCGAGCCGGCCGCGGACGACGGGGCGGACGTTTGGCACCACCGGCCTAGAATCGACTGGTGCTAAGAAACCGAGTGCTCTCTTGACCCCGATATCCCCCGGGGTGCATTTCTTTGCGCGATCGAAAGCCGACCTTGGCTCGGACGAGACCGATGCGCGCCCGGGCTCACTCGCCTTTCCGCTCCGCTCCTTTTCTCCGCTCTGCTGACAACCGGCCCAGCGCCAGCCGTCGTTACCCGCGTCCATCCTCCTCTTTTGTTCCTAAACGAGATCTCGCGCGTCGACCGTGACTCCACTCGCGTGCACGAGTTGGAAAATATTTTTAGACCCCTCCACGCTCCACGCCAGAGGGAAAAGAGGAAAAAAGACGGTTAGATTCGGCGATAGATATTTTAAGTAACAGGCTTTCGCGCTGCCCGCGAGGGCAAAGTAACCTCCTCGCTTTCACCGGAACCGCGCAATCGAATTCGGCAGGTGAAAGGTGATCGATCCGTGTCGCGCGAAATCGCAATGGTCAACGAGTCCATTTATTTTTCTATCTTTCCCCGTTCGTTTCCGCGAACGACGCGGCAAGAAACGACCAAGAGACTGCGTGGCCTATCGATTCCACCTGGACGTTACACCGGCCACGTTCCCGAGCGCGATCTGGCTCGAAATTTAATTGGACAGCGGATCACCGATAAAAACGGATGGTCGACTACCCTTTTGCCCGTCCCGACCAAACGAGTCTGCAGAGGGGGTGGCTACAACGTTCGATAACACGCGACCCGATCATCCCTCTTTGCCTCTTCCCGTCTCTTTTTCTTCTCCGCTCGGCTCCGTTCGCGGGGATAAATGAAAAATGCAATTATCGTGGCCGGAGGATCCATCGACGCGAGAACGCACGCTCCACCCTCTGCTAAACCGACTAATACGCGCATATATACGTGGCAGAGGATGCTCGGGCTTCGTTACGTGTAATTTCGTTAAACTTGCAAATAGCGGCTTCCCCTCGACGAAGGAAACATCATGCGCGATACCATATAGCAAATTATACCCGCGATTGCTACCTCTTGATCAACCGCTGCCCCGGACGACGAATTTTTCTGCGCTCACATAATCGAACGTTTACGTAACTTCCCGTCTGGTTCGACCGACTATTTTTCTCCTTTAATCCCGGCCGAGATCGCGATCGGGACATACACACGCTCTGGTACCTCGACCAATCGAATCGCTCCCGATGGCCACCCACCCTTAACGAGTTCTCCGACTTTGTATAGTCTAGCCTAACGGTACGCGAGGATAACGCGCGATCGTTTCGTGGCCGTCTATGTCGATACTGTTCCGCTTTTCAGCAAACTTACACCAACGGACCTTGCTAGTTCACTGAATAAGTGATATGTCGTAAGCCCTAGCATACACGGGGAACGGCGGTCGATCGCGATTCGGTGGCAAATTACACGACGATGGTTTACGAAAGCCGGTAAACAAGATTTTCGGCCGCGAGGGCAACCTTGGAACGGAAATTTT
The DNA here is from genome assembly GCF_001483705.2 of Eufriesea mexicana. Lineage (NCBI taxonomy): Eukaryota > Metazoa > Arthropoda > Insecta > Hymenoptera > Apidae > Eufriesea > Eufriesea mexicana. Next base: position 140,221 of record NW_016909491.1, on the reverse strand, counting down.
CCCACTGCTCGTGTCACCCGGCGAATTTGCCCGAGCTTCGGGGACCATCGGTGAACCGTGAAATCGATGAAAGAGACGGGACGAGAGGAGGAAGATCGGTCCCCGGGACGCGATCGGAAGGATAATTAAATCCGAGGGTGGCGCGATCGTGGCGCCATCGAATTAGCCAACGATCGCGGGACGGATTTAACCGACGACCTGGCCGAGATCGTTGTTTTCGTATTGCGTAAGCGGTCTCGTAATTCGACGCAATCAGCTTCCAGTTCTAATAAACGGTTTTAGAATTTAATCAGGAAAAATTGGAATGTCGAGAAACGAGTGATTAGGGGAAACATGGCGGACGTGGTAATTTCAGCAATCGCGACGGATCTGCTAGTACCTACAGGTTGTACAGACCTAGTACAGGGCTCGACGACGAGTGTGCCGGTGTTTAGAGATAATCGCTCCACCGATCACCCATCTATCCCGACAGGCTGATCAACAGTCCTTTATCCGGTACCTTTCCTCTTCGATTTGTCCCGTTTCGATCGCAAAGCTGATTCGGACGAGAGGAGAACTGGACACAGGATGCGCTCAGGGTCACGGTCGCGACTGCCACACGCAATTCAAAGCGCACTTCCGGTACGCGGCCGAAAATTAGCCGTGTCTCAGCCAACAACCGAACGGCAAAGGACTTCAATCAGGTAGCCGCTTGCTAATCCTCCCCTCACACACGCCCACATCCCGTGTGTCCGTGAACAAGCTCGTTATAAAAACGTGGTGACCGGTAACTCGCGACATATCGTACTCGTAAAAGCGCGTGCAACTTTACAAGCAGAATCGTAACGTGCATCAGAGAGTGCATCATGGATACCAAACAAGCGTCGCTCTACCTCGCCCTCGTGTGCTTGCAGACGGTGCTCGTGCACGCCGTGGTAAGCTTTCAACGATGGGCTCACTGTTACCCACAGGACGGAAGCCGCTGCGCGTGCAACCGGAAGTTCGCGGTTGCAGTCGAGCGGGACGGCGTTTGTGAGATTTTTTCGACACTTTGCCGGAGATTTATCCGAGATTCATCTGAGATTTATCGGAGATATCGAAAAGTGAACGCGCGGAAATAATACCGATTGGATTCCGGGACAAGTGGACTCGAGATTAGAGGGGAAGCCGAATCGAAGCGTGCAAAATTTCTCTTCGGATTAATCGCGTCGACTCTTTTATTTCCCTTCCTTCCTTTTCGCGTTTTTATTTCCGTTTCGGTCCCACGTCTCCCCTCTCACGGGTGTTTACACGCCACGAGACGTGACCAAACACCGGGAAACTGGTTCGACTAAAATTTACCTCGAGGAAATGCGTATCGTTAGGCAAACGACGCGAGAGCAAGCGAAGAAATAACATCCCGCGATTCGGTCGATCTTATTTCGAACTTGGATCGACTGGTTCAGTCTTTCTAATAGCCTCCCAATTATCTATCACCGATTCCGTGTCGTTTTACACGTTCTACCATAGAATCCGTTGAATTATTAATTCCGTCAGCTATTCGCGTAGCCCGTGATAACAGCAGAGCGATCTCAAAGGGGATATTGAGGAGAGAGGGATTAAGTTGAGGCGTGGACAGTATGGACGAAAATGGGTGAAGTAACTGGCCGATTATGGAGAATTCGACGAACATATCGAGATCGTCCAGTTTTGATTTCGATTTCGTTTGCTCGTAGCCCGACTGGATGCCCCCTGAGATACTGGACATGGCGAAGGAGGACAAGATACGATGCATGAGCGAGCACGGCACGACCCAAGGTTGGTATCGATATCGCGATTCAAATGTCCGAATCAAACATTTTTACGATCAGCGAACTCACCACGGTCCATCCATTTGTAGAGCAAATCAACGACGTGGAAAAGGGGACAATACCAAACGATCCGTCGATTACTTGCTACATGTATTGCCTGCTGGAAGCGTTCAGCCTGGTAAGTCGAAGCAACCACTGCTCAAAGTAGATGCAACTAATCGAGAAATCCTTTCGTTTAGGTCGACGACGAAGGTAACCTGGACGAGGACATGCTCATGGGAGTGCTCCCGGACAATTTTCAGGAGCTGGCGAATTCCATTTTGAAAACGTGTCTCCCGACCCGTATGTCTTTCGTCACGTTAAATTGAAAATTGAAAATTTTTCATTTTTCATTTTTAATTTCAAATCGAGGAAATTTTCGGACGAACCGAAACGGCAAATCGTGCGAGTGACTATGGAAATTTTCATTTTCGTGATGGTCGGAATATCAAGGTTCGAGTTTTGGGAAAATACTTCGGGGCACGTGCGAGATTCGTTAAAGTCGATTTGCCGCGGGAAAAGGAAAGCGTCCTCGATTTGGAATTTCGAGTGGGAAATTTTCAAGCCGAATGTCGAAATTGAGACTTTCTAATATCCGCTATGGTTCGATCTCACAGACGGTTCTGACAATTGCGACAAGATATACAACCTCGCCAAGTGCATACAAAGCTCTGCACCAGACGTAAGTACACATAGTATCCTTTACTTTCCTTCGCGATAGTGCTCGATAAGTCGTTAACTCGGGTGAAAGTAGAGCGCGTATCCAGAGACAATTACGTACTCGGATCAATCCGAGTTACACGAGGCAGGTTTTTCGTTTCTTACGGCTTGGTAACGATCATCGTGCTTCCTAGCTAACTCGAATGCGATAAATCTTTATGCTCCTAACGGCACGGGCACGCAAAAGCGGGGCGAAGCGTGCAGACAATTAGCCAAGTAACCGTGGCAGTGCTGTAGCGTTGGAACTCAACGGGTGCCCTTTGCTTTCAGATATGGTTCATGATCTAAGGGCATGGAAAGATGGTTATTTACGATGGAACGATATTTTTCCCGCGTTCAACGGCGAGCAAAATGAAACAAGCTGCAAGACGGTTACCGAGTACGGAATTGCGATCAATGGTGAACGAAGGATAACGAGAAAAGAAAAAAAGAAAAAACGACAAACAAACAAATAAATAAATAAATAAATAAATAAATAAATAAAACACCTACCGACGTTGGTTTATTCGCAAGAAGAGCGTACGTTTCGCTGGTTCGGAAAGGACGGACAAAGCTATAGTCTAAGTTTAAGCTTAAACGGAAAGCTGCGTGTACGTCGACTGTTCGGATAAAGCGTGCTTCGACGCGAGTGTGCAAGAGGAGAAAGAAGGGAAAAGAAAAGCGGCAAATGCGTATAAAAATCGGCCAAGCGAACACGCGTGGTTCGTGGAACCGGTAACTCGGTATATCCGAGATATATGTTGTGCCCGAGCGCAAAAATAATATATTTGGAAAAACGATAATAACGCGTATCCTGAACGTAACAGCGTTACGTAATGATCGAACGAAGCGCGATTTGCGGCTCATTGATACTATAATTTGCATGACAATCTAATTCGCGAATGTCTTCGAATACGGCGTAATTGTATGTTTGCGCGGTACACCGAATAGCCGCTTCCAAGGCAGTAAAATGATACGCAAAATCCAGCACGCTGCCATTAAGTGGTATCCTTAAAGTTCCACATAATTTTATAATGACTCCGCCGACATGATGGCCGTTACGCAATATCATCGTTCGGAAGCTGTCGCGCGATTCAGCCTCGTTTCCAACCAACGACCGTGTGCCGCGGGAAAAATCGTTCGATCAGCGACCACGAGTTCAAACTTGCGAGTAATCGATGGAATTTCCGTGGAAAAAGCGGACCAAACTACCCACTAAATCCCGAAATCGGCGAGATCGCCGCGACCGGAGACGAATGATCGAACGATCCTCCGGACGAATCGTTTGCTATTGGTTGCGGTGTTGCTTAAAAATATTCCAAGGTTGTAACGCGAGGCGTTCATGCAATTATTTATATCGTTTCCGCAGAAAAGTGCGCGATCGTTGCAGGGGAAGACGCGGCGAGCGGAAAATTTCGCGCGAGAATTTTCAACGCTGATCCACCGTTGACCGCGATCGAGCGATCGGCGATAGATGGCGGATAGACCGGGACAGAGCTCGACGGAAATTCCCTGGAATGTCGAAACGAGCATGATCGGATCGATTTTATCGGCGATTCGAGCGATCGAACTTCGACCCGAATCCCGCGCCGTTCTGCGACGTCGGAACCGCGTAGCTCGCCGTTTGCGCGTTCCAACGCGGAACCGAGGAAAAACGGCGAGTGCAGCTGGAAATGTGGCATATCGACGTATCGACCGGTGTACCGGTGCTTCGACGTTCCGTCGAAAAGTTGCCGCGAACGTGGTCAACTATACCGTCACCGCTCCTCTCGCCGTTGACAATAAGTATATAGCAGTCACTATTCAACTACTGTTAAACAAACGTTCTCATGCGTTATCGTGCAGAAACATGGTGTGTAAAAAAAGAGAGAAAGAAACGAGAGAAAGAAGAGGAGAGGTAGATCGAATTGCCGAGGGAGAGAGATTCGATTGACCCGCGTGTCGCGGACGTGGTGCACGTGGTGTCGCTTAACGGAAGCCCTCGGTTCCGCGAGCAGCTGGCGAGCCAGCGGACTCCGCAGCCGGTCGAGGTTACCGCCAACGTTTCGCCATCGATTTCGCGATATTCCGCGATATCTCGCGATATCTCGCGTTGCTTCGTAATTCTCCGTTCGGACGGGGGGCAATGGAAAGTTAGCGCGCTGCGGACTCGCGTACTCGCGCGCGCGTGCACGCCGGGCGGCGAGAGTCGGCGAAATCGGTAAGAAACGAGTGGAACCGTGCAACAACGCGTCCCGGCTACGGAGAAAAATCTTGAAACGTCTATTTTTAAGCGGCGACTGGAAATAGTCGGTTTAATGAAAGGAGGCACGCGATCGCCCGTACGTTGCTCCAGTCATGAGTCACGCTTCGAACGCGGACTCGCAACAAGTAGAGATCCCCCATAATGTCCGTGTAATTGATCGAACCAACACCGATGTAATTTCAATACCGTGCAAGTTACCGCGCATCCGCGAGGCAGCATACGGCGTACGCGCACACACGGGTTAGGTGTCTCTGGTCGACTCTGGCAGTCTCGTTTGGGGCACGGAAAAAGAAAGAAAAAGGAAAAAGAAAAAAAAAGAAAAGAATATACAGAGAGATCTGTCGCGGTCGTCTACCTCCAGAAAGGACTGCGTCTCGATCGCGGGGGTACGATGATCGGGGGGGTCGGGTGAGAGAAAACCAAAAGTCAAAATGGGTGCAGCATGTGTGTGTATATATATATGTCTATACATACATGGAAAGAGAGAAAAAAAAGGTAAAAAAATACAGGGTTTGAAGTTGGAAAAACTAGGCTGACACGGCTGTTAGATGACCAATACCTTAAGGTCGATCGAGTGGATAGCGGCGTTGTGCGGCGATGCGTGTTCTTTCGCGTCATTGCCGCAATTCGCGTTGTTGTTAACATTCGGCAGAGAGCCACCCGCCCTGAACTGATTGCCCAGGTTAATGTGCAGGTGTTTGCCGCTGGACTGCGGTGGGCTGGCGCCGGCACTCTTCACGGACAGCGGAGTCTCCAGTACCCCGGACCCCGTGGGACTGGCGCACACCGAGCTGCTCGCCGAGGCGACCTAAGCAGGCCCATCGTTCATATGGTCACCAACTTGTTCGCTTCCTCCGACAAACTAGCGCCTCTTGCCTTTCCATCCTGCCTATTCCTTACTCTCTCTCGCTCTCTCTCTCTCTTTCCTTTCCTCCCTTTTTTTCTCTCCTTTTCTCCTTTTCTCCCTTTCCCTTACTATCTCTCTCTCTCTCTCTCTCTGTTTCTTTCGCTATACCCTTTTGTAAGTACGTACATGTATACTTCGCGAACCTTTTTCTCCCGTGTGTGTATATATATATATATATATGTACTCGGTATAACGAGCATATAACCGAGCATGCCCTGGCTACGAATCACGAGTCGACTTATATGCTCGCTCTCACGATCGCGTGGATTTCATACGTGCAAGTAAACGTTTGCCTTTCGAGAGAGGCTCGATATCCTTTCTATAGACGCCAGGTTAGGCTGCTGGCTCGTCCCTTTTAGCGAGGAAACACGCTTTAGAGGAATTCCAGAGGATCCGAAATAGATAGGATGAAGATCCTCGCCTACGAACATGCATCCCACATGCATGCCAAAGCTGCGGACAGGGTCCCATCGGGGCCTTCCGAAGGAAAGCAGCAGCTCGGACATGGCGAACCTCGTGAAACGGTCGCGAGACCAGGTTCCGCTGCTAGGGAATCGATAACATTCGAAAGCTCCAACAGTTGGTTACGTCGGAAACGTTTGGCGCGGATCGAGAGGAGGGCAGCGGAGCGGATTTTCCTGGATCGCGATCGTTAAAGGCCCACACGCGACTGGAAACTTTACGCCGAGGCGTCGGCTTTCCTGCCCCGACCACGTTTCGATAAACAGCCTCTCCTCCCCTCTCTCCTCTCTCCACCTCTGCCCTACCCTCTTTCCGTGGTTTCATCATCGCTCGAATTCCAGCTCCAGGTTGTTTTTCGAGCCGAGAGACACCGGGATCGAAAGAATATGCCCAAACCGTCGTAACGGGACCGATGGTCGCTGGAATTCCTCCGTCCCGAGCCCGGTTCCAGCCGCGTCGCGACGTTAAATTCGCTATCGGCGTGCTGCAGATAAAAGCGCGAACGGACCCCTATGTTTCGCGACAACCGGCGATTACGTAAGCACTCGCGGTGAAAGTACGCGTCTTTTTCTTGTTCAAGTACAACCTGTTTTGCATTCGCCTGACCGCACCACGCCGCGTTAGAAATTTCACGTGACTCGCCTTTCCTTCGAAATGCCATTTTTCATTTTGCCAGCACGCGGCAAATCCACGAGGAAATCGTTACGTCTATCGATAGTTTACGAGAGAAAAGAGAGAGATCGCGTATCCACGCGCGATCGCAAACTTTCGAGAGGATCGAAGTGATAGAGTGGCGAGACAAAATGATACCACGACCCGTGTGGCTTTCAGGGTAACAAATTACACGATTGTAAATTCACCCTTTCGTGGATCACTGAGTGGCCGAGTATTCCTACGATTTTTATTTAATTTCGAAAATCAATGGTACAGGAGAATTTGTTTAATTTCTTCCCGCATATTTTCGAAGGTAAAAGAAAATTTAAATTATCGCGATATTTAAACTGCGAAAAGCCAAATTTGAAAAGTAAATATCCGATGTATATAAGGGGTACGCGAATAACTATTCAGACAACAACGGAAAACATTTTAGCAGGGTTTAACTTTGATTTCACGGGATTTTAAGAAAAACGGAAATTTTTCTGTTATTTTCTTCCGTATATCTATCGTGATGAACAATTTTTACAGGTAGACTCGAATTGTCCTAATCGTCGAAAAATAAAATGTCGAGCCATTCTTTTTCGTAGCTAAACTACCATTTCGTTGCATCCACTTTCGCGTAAATAAGAATTTGGAAAATATTATTAATCTGTCTCTATATTATTAAGAAAAAGGTAACGAATATTAGCATGTCGCTCGAGTGTCGCTTCGGTATGTCATCGTTTTGCCGCGTTTTGAATTATATTCAAATTCGAGAATGCGAGTATGCGGGACCAGCTTTGAACGCGCCCGCGAGCACACGTACAAACGCGCGCCACACAGGTACGCGCCGTTTCTTCCCCCTTTCTCTTCCTTTCTCTCTATTTCCTTTCAACGGTCATTGTTCCATTTTACGCGACTCGCTCCAAGTGATGCTTTCCCTCCGTATTTTTTTTTAACCCCCGAACGTTTTCGATCCGATATCCCGGAGACAAAGGTTTAAACCATTTTCACCAATGGCTTTCCGCCATTTATCCGAGTAGCAGCTATTCCGACATTTCGTCATGGCGACCCACGCCGGTAACGGGCACGTAATCCGCGAAAAATATCTGGAAAGAGCGTTTAGATCGGTCGAAATGCTCAGTCGTTAAAAGCGATCGTTGTTTTCCCCGTTCGATTTGCGATTAAGGCACGCGCGAGAGTGGCACATCGATTCGAACGATTAATCGCCGCGTTCGTAATCGTTATCGAGGCCGTTAACGGTACAGTGATTCACGCACAGTGCAGTTGGACGTTGGATGAAAAATCGTAGCTCGTGGAACAAAGATCGTGGACGAGAGAAGGAAGAAGGCGTGCAAGCGCGATACACGATCCACGATTTGGTCTGGTCAGGACCGAGCTATCGGCGCTGATTAATAGAATGGACGTTGTTACGTGGACGCTGACGCGCGGCCGATTACACGCGACACGGTTTTCGCGTGGTATCGAGAATTTCACATGGTCGATATGTACATGTGCACGCGAAGTTTGTAACTTTTTCACCGTGTGTCGTGGAAATGCACTTCGAGAAACGAAAACATCCGTTGGTCGAGGAAGCGTATCTCGAATTACCCTGACATTCCAACGCCAACGTGAGATAATTGGCCGGAGCGGAGCGTGAAAGGAAAATAAAGAGAAATGCAGAGCGAAGTATGCAGCGGACACCTGAAAACGCGGCAGCACGCTCGAACGGCCGACAGATTAAGTCACTGTACCGTAAATAAAGTCGCGATATCGACTAATCGAATGGTGAACTTCAACGTATAACGCAGCTTCCGCATTTAGTACGATGCTAGGGCGTTATGTAATGGCGGTTATCGGGTTCCGTCTACCGAAAAACGCGCCAATTTCGCACGGTTCCCGCGAACCGCAGTCTCGCGTAAAGCCACGACAGAGAGCGCCACGCGCGGTCATGGAAAAAATGCGATCGGTGTCGCGTGAACCTTGCCGCTTTTCTACGCCTCACGTCCGAAAATTGTCGCACGAGCTGACGCGCGATTTGTCGTATCCACGTGGCTTTCGCAAAAATGAATGAATATGTGCTCGTGTAACGGTGTTCCCGAGATTCGCGATCAACGGTGAACGGTTAACCCTTCGGACCTAACGAAAAATCGCACTCGAGAGATGGAGAGTACTGCTATAATTCCGCGACCATGGAATTTCGAACTTATCGTGCTGACTTTTCGTAAACACGGAACACTCGTGCAACCCGTTAACGATCCGAGCGATACTGTCAATCTAGAAGGTACGGTTCGGTTTATCGTGCAAACCCGTGGATGTGTTAAGGAAAGCAATTTCGCGCAGAAGCGAGACGATAGGTTGTTTCGGTGTCCGGAACCGGAAGTGTCATACTTAACGAGAACGATTTTCATTGGTGTTTTCAACGTGTAAAAAATTAGGCCGTTGATCGATTATTAGAGATATTTTGGAAATGAAACTTGCCTCGAGAAAAATAATCGTGTGTAATTATCGATAATTGGATTTTGTGACGCATCGATCGGGAATTGTTTTGGATCGAATCAAAACACGACTATCTGTTTGCTTCTCCTACGAGGGGACAAAGTTAGTTGCCTTTGTAGAGACTCTGATTTCGGTACGACACGTGATTTTTCAAAGACACGGTCTTAAAATGTTCCGAGAATTGACGAAGATATTGGAAATCGGTGAATAAGGTTGACTCGATGAGATGGACGTTGGTTTGGTGAGAACGGTTCGACAGTCGATATAGAATGAAAGGAAAATTGAACAGCGCGTTTGAACGAACGATGAATTATGGAAAAAAAAAAGGAAGAACAGTTGATTTGGTGAGCATCGATCGTGAATAAAAGTATGTCGCGTAAATAGAAACACAAATACGGTGATCGCAATGTTTACTGTAGACACTTCGTCGTTGGTTTAAGCGAAGAACCAGCGAAGAAAATAGAGAGTTTGGCTGATGGCGGGCGTCCGATTAAGATTGATTATATTCCGATGATGAGAACGTTGAAGGAATTGTGATTTTCTTGAAAATACGATCAGTCGGTTGGAACAAGTCAGCAGGATGGATGCGATCGTGGATCGCACACGTATGCATTTATTAAGAACTTACAGGACGGATGGTGGCAAACAAGCGCACAGTACGTTTCGCATAGTATACCGGAGCATATACCCGTTCCGCATATACGCGTATTCATACACTCTTACACGCGGCCAACGAAGAGACACATACACATCCGTCCACACACTACGATGATAACGAATAGGAAAGAGAAACAGAGGGCCAGCGGACGAGTACGCGTAGTTGTGCGCGTTAACACGAATACTGATAGTAGGCTAGTCACACACTCATACACGCACGACCGTGTAGCAAGCCGAGCACATTCACAAAGGCACATACACACACAGTCGACACACGGTGCAACGAGGAGAGAGAACACTCGTTGTTTACGTTCTAACATCTGAGCCGAAGAAGATATATTGAAAATATCAAGATATGTCCCTCAATGGCAAGGACCTACTGGGATTTCCTTACTCTGCTTGTGACATCCGAAACTTCTCGCATGATTGCCTCGAACGCCGCTCTTTCCTGCGCTTCCTTCTGTTTGTGTAGCGCGATCTTGTCACTGAACTTTCGTGGATTCGCCATGATGGCTCGACACTAGATCTCCCGACACTCGCGAGTATCGTGCACTTACTATCTTGTGCCCTCTACCCCCTCACACGTTTCCTTTTTCACCGATCGCACCAATAAGGGCTCCCTAAATTTCACCACGTTAGAACCCGTAACCTACTGCCTTCTGGATGGCACTGCCGATCACTGATACGCAAGATTATGCGGCGCAGCGCGCCATGCGCATCGCGCAGGAGCCGCTTTTTGCAGGCTTATTGGTTACAGCGATCCCCCACCATTCTATCGCACCCGCAATAAAAAACTGACGACACTTTTCCGGGGTGTTCCAAAAAGCTCGCTCTTTCGTTTGATATTACAATGTACTGCGCTGTGGATAAAACAGATTAACATTCCCATTATATTACTGTATGCTTGCAAATGTAAACCCACGAAAGATTGTTTACTTTTAACTCATTTGTAAATATATCGTTTACAACTTTTGTAATGTTTCCTCCGATACATTAATATGATAAATACGTTTATTTAGCTTTTAGATTTCTTTATCTTTATTTATATTGCGTTAAATGGTAAAAAATGTTGATCCAATTGATCGACAAAATTATTTCCTAATAATTTCCTTCTAACCTTAATTATACCTAATATACCTTTTTTACAACGAGTTTAAGCAAGAAAAATGTTCTTTTCCAGTTATAATATAATTTTCTCATATGTATTAATACGAAAATATTGATCGATCATTTTTATACCAGCTTACGTTTCTGCTACATCGATCGAGAATGAACCGAATCGAATGTATCGTCAATGTTCTACATATATAAGCATACCACTACAGAGTATAATTATTTTACAGTTGTTCCATACATGTTAAATTTGTTATAAATATAAGAAATATATGTATTTAAATATTATTATTAACACGTATTAAGCATTGAAAAATAAAAATGTTATTTTTCTGCACTGCGATATTTGTAATAATAAAAGTTTGAAATGTAAATTTCATAGAAATGACTCGTTTTAATAAAAACACATATATTGAATGTTTACCAGTAAGTGTATATAACGAATTAGTTAATGCACTGAATAAAAATGCAGCTTGGGTAACGTTAGCAAATCATGTAGCTGAAGAACTTCAATATCCAAGGTAAGAAACTGCTTATTTAAGTTTATTTTATTTAAGATATAATTATTAGTTATAGTTATAGAAGAATAAAATATAACTATTAGTTACAATTATTCAGTTTTAATTCTATTTTATAACTATATGTATATATATGTATATATATATATATAGCTCTTTGTGGATGCAATCTTTGGAACAGATCAAACATCCAAACGATTCTCCTGGACAAAAGTTACTTTCCGAATTAAGTATTAAAATGTGTACTGTAGAAATTTTATGTGCATTGTTGAGTGATTGCAAACTTTATAATATTCTCTCTATTATATCTGATCCAGGTATGGTAATATTTATTGTGATTTAATGCACGGTATAATATACATTTAATTCTTCTTAAGTATTTATGATTTTAGAACCTTTGAATATTGTTATACATCCAGGGGATGAGTTCGAATCTAGTATTTTACAAGTACCAATTGGACGTCGTCTTCATCTGTGCTGCAAAGCTATTGGAATGCCACTGCCAAATTACATATGGTATCATGATGATAAACAATTGCAACATCATACCTCTGATAAGCTTGATCTTATTATAAATAGGTATATACTTCTAACCGTTATCTTATTCTAATCGTTATATAGCAAAACTCATTTTATTTTTATTAAAGTGCTTCTCAAGCAGGAAAATATAAATGTAAAGTATCTCAAATGAAACATGATGGAACAGTCATATCAACTTTGATTTCAAAAGCTGTAAATGTACAAATTTTTCCTATGCCTGTTATAATAGAAGAACAACCACAAGCAATTTTGGAAATCAAGGAAGGTGAAAATTTTACAATTTGTTGCAAAGCTAATAGTTATCCAGCACCACGTTATCAATGGTTCCATGATAATACTAAACTAGAAGGAGAAACATCTAATATTTTGCACGTACGGAAACTATTATCTTCCTTTCTATCAGAGTAGTTAATAATGTTCTTTTCATCAAAGTGTTTATAATTGCAGATAAAACAATTTACTTTAAGAAATGAAGGAAAATATTATTGTTATATTTATAATGATATTAGCGAAATCTATACTCAAAGGACACGTGTAATGGTAAAAATACATAATTATTGTGTATTAATACTTTATCGTTGTATCATTGTCCATTAATTAAACTATTCTATAGATGGATCTTCCAAAGTTGAAAGCAGTTGCAAAAATAGCTTTGATTATAGCAAATGGAGATTATGAACACCATGAATGTCTCCTAATGCCTAAAAATGATGCTGCATATATTGGTAATCTACTTAAAGAAATAGGATTCGAAGTAATTTGTCTTATCGATTTGACAATATCACAAATGAAAAATGCAATAAAAATATTCAGCAAAGCTTTAGCAGAAGGTGTATATGGTAAGGTATAAAAAGTGTGAAATAAAAACTAGATTTTTACATAATGTATTTTTCTTTGTTTAGGTTTATTCTATTTTGCTGGTCATGGTTTCAAAATGCAAGAAAGTTACATGCTTGCAACAGATGCCCCAGAAACGTATTTAAGAAAAGATGCAATATGTGAAAGTGAACTATTATCCGCATTTCTTGAGAATGATCCTGAATTATTAATAATTATTTTAGACATGTGTCAAACTTCACCTTCAAAGCAAGTTCTTCGGCATTTTTTATTGCTTTCTTTGTTTCTATTTATCTCTACATTTATAATATATTATATATATATATGCTTATTTCTTTAGAGAATTTAATCCCGAAATATACCATGAAGTGCCAACAGTAAATGAATATAAAAGTAAGAAGAATCTTAGAAATTTAATTCAGGCATATTCTACCTCTAGTTATCGACCCAGTTATGAGAAGATAAACAGCAAATATGGGTTGTACATGACACACCTTAGCAAATATATTACTAAAGACATAACAGTCATAAAATTATTTGAAGAAGTAGGGAAATGTAAGTTGTTAATATCATACATTCGACACACAGCACACACACACACACACACACACACACACGCGCGCGCGCGCGTACGCACACAATATTTCCCGTTTACAAGGTTTATATATTACAATTATTATTTGCAGCCATTGATAGTTGTTTTAAAGGCAAAGAACGTAATCAAATTCCAATGTTTGCTGCGTCTGTTACAAAACCGTTCCGTCTCACTGATGCTATTTACAGAAGTAATTTTATTTGTAATCATCATGTATTCGTAATTAGTAATATTTTAATTATTATTTCAACATAATTTTCTAAATGTTATAGAAAATCATCCTGGTATCATTGATTATTTAAACAAACTCATATCGTGTACAACGGAGGTAATAAACGTAATGTTTAAACAAGCAAATATGTGTAGTAGAGTTACAATATCGCTATTTATAGAACCATATTTAAATTTAATAAAAATCAAAGTACTGGATTTGCCAAACGTAGAAATCAACTTTTTCAATTCCATTCCGCCAAAACGAAATAATTTATTTCAAGATCAACATAGAAAGGAATGTTGGATACACAATCCCCAAATTAATGAGGTACATAGATAATACAAAGATATTTGTGTAATGTGAAAAAATTGAATAATGTACACCATTGAGGGTCATGTGATTTTATGTTATAGGGACCATTGGTGATTTCTGTGTTAAAAAATGGAATTTATATTGGTGCAGCAGAATTAGATATAAAAAATTATATACCTCCTTTATTGAAAATTATAAACACTTAAAAAGCAATATTTGTTTATATTCTTGTTATTGAATTTATAGTACTAAACATGTAAATCAGTATGATTTCATAAATATATTTTTCAAGAGTTTGTATTTTTTAAATATTAACACATATTTCACTTGAAAATAAATGATATTTTTATGAAAATTGTTGCATAAGATCATATTTTTTTATTTACCATGAAACTAATATCTTTTAAACATACTTTAAAATTATACATAGTAATTTATGAACCTTACTATCCATGCCCCAGCTATACCATTTATATACTTCCTTTGAAATACATATATAAACTGTGGATCCCAGGTTATTTGCGTGAAGAAATTTTGTTCCATGGTGATGATTCCTCTTATTCCAATTTTAATAATTGTTTCATCTTTGCCTAAATAAAAATTACAGCATGTAGGAAAAGAAATGAAAATAAAAGATAATATTACACAAGAGTACCTTTAATTCTATTTAATGCTATAAACATTGGACTCAAGTTATAAGGCTTATTAGTTAAGTCTAGAAAGTTTCGCTGATCAGGCGTAAGGCGATCAACTCTATGTTTTAATATTGTTAGAGTTCTTTCTGTTACCATACCATCTAAAACTTCATAGTTTTGAGTACATAAAGCATTAGATATTACTTTAAGTGCCTAAAAAATGTTTTCAATGATACTTATGTTTAATATATAATTTAATGTTTACATGTACGATTATAGATGTGAAGATTATTGATATATATATAAACAAACCTGGTTAACACCTGTTCTAAAATTGAGTAAGCTGATGTCTTTATCAACAACTGCATGCAGAAGGTAAGCTGATTTTATGAAATATAGAAGACTGAGATATTTGGATGGAACATATATTTGCATTAATGGTGGCATGCGAAATGTACTTTCTGGCCTGCTACTTAGTAACCTATGTACATTAAGACTTGCATTTGTTAGGTATGAATATTTGAATTTTGTGCAATCATACGTCGGTTTGGTCTTTGCTTGAGTCGTATGCATGTAATATGTTACAAGTTGACGCACTCGTGTGTCAATTACACATTTTTTCCTTCGAAATAACATTTTTTGGATTGATGGTTCTCCTTTGATACAAAAAATGTATCGCCTTTATGTATATCTAAATTATTATTTTAAATTATACCAGTAATACTACTAATTGGGGTTTAATAAATAAATACCTTTATTTAGCAATATTCTATCGCGTTGTAAATATTTTATTAATAGGTAAATCTAATAAAAAATTTTTCAAAACTATGGTAAATTTTGATAAAGTTAAATTTATAAATTGTATTTACTTTATGCTATATTTAATAAAATTATCTACACCGACTGTATGTAATGTATAAAAGAAATATATCAAAAACATCTCTGAAACTTGGTCATTTTATTTTTCTTATTTTTTATTCGCGTATAATTTGATATAATTTTTTAGTTACCCTAGACATGACAATGGCTCAAATGTTTCGATATTAAATATAAAAAAATAATGGCAATTGTATAAAAGATATTGATTTGCGTACGTTTCAAATTTAAAATTGATTTGTAATATGCTGAGATATTATGAATCAATTTCCATAGAACAAAATGATTAAGATAGGCTATTTGTGAATACACCCATACGATATAACACAAAATGTCTTCACATTTTGCTATCTTGTGGTTACTAGATATTGGTTCAACTTTATGTAATATAAGTTTTCAAAGTTAATGCACGTTATAAACGACTAGACTTTAATTATGCTTTGAAAGATTTTGGAATATAGATATTTTTCAGTTTTAACATAATTGATAATTAGAAGCAATGAAATTTACAGCTACGTTATTTGCTAAAATGAGCAAATGGTCTAATCAATATGCGAACTTACCAGAACGTTATATAAACCGTATTACGGAACGTGTACGTGAATTTGTTTCATTCGTGTCCTTAATGTATTTATCACCTTTTATGTATATTTTGCTTGTATTAAAAAATAATATTTCATTTACAGGTGTATTGGAGACCTCCACCTGACAAGCCACAGTTTCGTAAAGATAGAAGAATCGAAGGGAGGAAAAATTTGTATTTTTCCATTCATCGACCATGGACTAGTACTTTTCAAATTGAAAATTGGGTGCAGAAAGTCCATCGAAATATTCCAATAGAACCTATAAAATATTGGAGTTTCTTTCGTGGTGATCGGGTATGTTGTCTTTGTATGTTACATAAAAAGAAATAACATTAAAACATTTTCTAGGTAGAGATATTATTTGGGCCTGATAAGGGAAAACAGGGAATAGTGTATGATATTATACAGGAGAGAAATTGGGTTATAGTGCAGGGATTAAATACAAAGGCAATAATACGTAACAAGACAAAAGATTTTCCTGGAATTTGTATACGTGTAGAACAACCGTTATTAGTTACGAGCCAAGTTCTATTGGTAGATCCCTTCGATTTGTTAGTATAATAAGTTTTATTTTTCTTCCAGTAGTTATAACTTGTAGGCATATTTATTGTATTTAAGTTTATTTCAGGAAGGGGACTCCTATAGAATGGAGGTATACAGAACAGGGTGAACATGTAAGAGTATCTTGTAGAACAGGCAGAATTATCCCTGTTCCTTTATCAAATCAAGAAACAGTAGATTATAAAGCTCCAGAAGTATATAATGAACAACCTAAAGATACCAGCGTAGACAATGTAAAGGAACTAACATTTGTAGTATGTACAATTCGATGCTAAACGAAATTATGTCATTAACATAATAGACAATTAATGTTATTCATTTTTGTTGATCTATAGGCAGAGATGAAAACGTTTGAAATGGATATTATGGACACAATGGGTATCGAAGAGGATCGTGTGCCAAAGAAATATTATTGGTATTAATTTTGTTTTAACTCTTTCATTATATACATAAAATTAAACTTAAAAGTAAATTGCATTTTTAAATTTGTATACTGAAAATTTCTTCGAATTCGATTAACAGCAAACTGTTAATAACAAAGTTTGAAAAACAATTATGTAATTTTGATTATACTGTTAAAATAAGATTAGATAGTCATATTTTTTCTTCATGAAATACGATGGCAAAAAATGAATGAAATACTTGATATATATTTGTTCTTCAGCTTTTGCAGTATTAACATTTATTAGGGAATTCATGGAGAACAAGCCGCTTTTATTAATGCTTATTATTTTTATATCAACACACATACATATCACAGCATGATTTTTAATAAACGCGAACCTAGAAACAAATGTCAGTCTACATTTAAATACTTTAATGATGCATTATATTAACATTTCTTTCTTTATATTATATATGTTATATTCCTAGAACAGTTGCATTTCGAATTTTTGCACGCAGTTTTTATATACAAATACTTGTTCTTCGTTTATTTCATAACATTGCATTAAAGAAAATCGTAAGAGGAGTGCGTGTTTATATGCACGTTGTTCCTAGTTCGAGCTTACAATACAGATTAATAGTAGATGGTTAGAAAGGAACGCCTTCCTTTAGAGTAATGAAATGTATGCAAATAAATGTCACACATTGTATTTGATGGTACTAGAATAAGAAAAAAAGAAAAGAAAAGAAAAGAAAAGAAAAGAAAAAATCTCTCTCTGTAGACCGAGATTTTCAAATAATTATTTAACAATATTGTCTCGATATACATATAAGCACAATATGTGAATCCTAAGTAGCATTTCAACGAAATATTCGTTATCTTTTAAAAGTAAGAAAAGATAAACTAAGTACCCGCGATAGAATGTAATTTCGAAGACGAAATATAATTATCAAGAGATCGTCGAAGCGACACGCATTGCATCGTTCGAATTCAATACGAAAATTGTATGCTATGGAGCCATTGCACTTCTCACATTCGAAGTTCGTTGTATGATAATAATATTGCATTTATATCGTCGTCAGGTTCGTTGGACACGTTTAGTTTAACTGACTATCATTCACGATGATTTGATGGCAGGGTGCCTGACTAGGAGGTTTACTTCGCCATCGTGTAGTTTCTTCATGAGGGACCACGCTTCGATTCTTGACATGCGTGTCACATCGTATCCGTTCACTTCTAATAATTGGTCCCCTGCCTTTAAGGCACCTGTTTTCTCAGCAGCACCTCCTACATCGAAACACCATTATTATACACGTATAGATGAGATCGGAAGCTTGCACGCGCAAAAGAAAATTATTCTACAATACGAAACATACCGGTAAATATCTTTTTGATCAGCAACGGTCTGTCTCCAAGGGGACTATCTCTGCCTCCTTCGAGGCTGAATCCCAAACCAGTTCCATCCTTGTAAACTGCTACGACGGACGGTGGACCCCACGCAGTGTCCTCGGCAACGTCGTTCGTCTCGAATCCTTAGAAAGAACAGGAAAAGCCATACAGGTTACTACGAATAAACACACTCCCCTGATCGCACTTGTACCTCGACGAAGCTATCATCTCAGCCCGAATTACCTTCGATAATAGTTTCGACGCTTGCTGTCCGTGACTTCAATTTACAACCCTCCTCCGTCCTCGATCGAGAGACAACCAAAACAACCTCCGATCTTGGTTGCTTCAGCACCGCTATGCTTTCCCTGTGTGTCAGACCTTGCGTGCTCCTGCCGTTTATGCTCAGAATTCTGTCTCCTCTTTGTACACGACCATCCTTGTCGGCAATAGAATGGGCTAATACTCGATGGATGCTGATTTCCTTGATCTCGCAGTCCGCTCCGCCGGCTAGAGTGATCCCAACGCTACCAGAAGGATTCTCCTTGTGAAGCAGCACGACGATCACGTCGTGAGCACCTCGAGTCTCTTCTAGACTCGCCTCTTCCACCAATTGCGCCAGTTCCTGTTGCGAGATCAAACTGGTACTACTGGCCAATGAACTGATACTCCCAAATTGCTCGCTGCAACATCTGTCCGTGTCCACGTCCGTTCCAACTGGGGACACATTTTCATCCACGCTGCTGTCTAGACTGGGAAACCGGTTATGAGCAATTCCGACCGACTGATGTGAACCGGTGGAACAGTTCACTTCCAGGGCCTTTTTCATGTCCGTCACACTGGAGCTCCTTCGACCAAGATTCCTCGTGGTCGGAATCTTGGACAGCAACGATTTCGACTTGTCAGTCTCCGTCATTTCGTCCCCGCTGCTATCGGCTAGCCTCGACTTTCCCAAGCTCGCCATCTTGGAGAACGGCTTATCCTCGTTCCAGTACTCGTTCAACGTCGTCGAGCTCCTCCTCGCGTATCGATTGTCCCTGGTCTCCCACAGAGGTCTGCTCTGCATGCCAGACAGACCACTGTTCTTCTCCGTTCTCGTTTCGTTGTTCTGAATTCGCGATATCTTCGAGTCAGCCTTGGCGCTCAGGATATCTTCCAGGCTCATCTGACTCTTGGACCGACCGAAGCTTCCGGCATCCACGTGTATCGCTGATCTAGATCTGCTCTTGGTCGTGAGGATCGTCAGAAGATCGTTCTGATCCTCGGCATACTTTTTCGGAGGTATGGCTGGAGCAGAGCGTTGCTTCGAGATCCGCAACAGTTCAGACTCGTTTTCGTTCGATTGCTTTCGCCTATTGCTCGATGACAGCTCGATCGAGCAACCGATTTGTTGCTCCTCCATTAGACCAGACTTGTTATTCTTCAGATTGCTCTCCAGGGAAGCAGCATCGACGTCAGCCGATTTCTTCTCCATCTTGTTGGCCGTCTTCTCTTCGACCGACTTGACCAGAGCTTTCGCCTCGGTGCGAACCCACATTTTCAAGTCGTTGGATGGTTCCATCGCCTCGAATTTCGACGGCCTGACGGTCGAGGACGTTACGCTTCTCTTCGCGGGTAACTTGGACTCTTCGGGCTCCTTATGGAAGGAGTCGTCTTCCCCGAACGAGTCTGTCACCTCGATGTAAGCGATCTTCACGTCCTGGGCGTTCGACACGGAGTCCTTGACGCGATTCTTCTGGTACGGGTCCTCGCCGTTCTCAGCGATCGTCGATCGGCTGTCGTCGTCGGCAAATTTCCTCTGGATCAACGGCGATCCATTCAGGTCCCTGCCGCTGCGACATCTGGCGCTGGCCAGGATATTCTTGCGATTGATGGCCTCCACGCTCTGCGGTTTCAATACCCTCCTGGACAGAGACTCTGCGCTTGCCTGAGAACCGGAAGTGAGGGTGGAGGAGGTGCTGCAATTGGTATCGGTGCTGTTGGATCGTTTCAGCTGCCTCTGAGGTATCTGCGAACTCCTGGCACTCGGTTCTGCCGTCGGAGATCTGAGACCCGAGCTGCTACTGCTCGATGAAGATCTCTCGGAGATGAACGCTCTGTCGCTCATTACGTTCGACCTGGTACCGTACTCCATGCTCGATTCCCTGGAGTAGGTTCTAGTCGGGCTGTCCATGATGAGAGATCGCCGTTGATAGTTGGCCTCGGTCGACACGTAGGATCTCTCCGACGAAACCGTGGATCGTTCCGAGGGGACCGGCGACATGGGTGGGCTGAAGCCTCGGGAGATGCTGCTCTGCGAGCTGCTCACCGCGGAATCGTTGTCCGAATCGTCGTAGTCCATCCTGGTCTTTCTCTGCATCGTTTTCGGTCTGCTGCGCAGTCCCTCCGGTGAGCAGCTAGCCGTGGACGCGTACTCGAAGCTGTAGTCGCTTCTCGTCGGACTGCAGATACTCTCCAAACTTTTCGGGGGTTCGGAGAAGGTCGGCGTAGAGGAGGTGGTCGACGTGACCGAGGGACTCTTTATTCCGCTGTTTATGGGCGAATTGGTCGACGACGTGCCGTACACCGCGAGACTCTTTCTCTTGAAAGCCGGCGAGTACTTGGCGTTGATCTGTGGCGTTGACATCTTGAAGGAAGTGGTGGCTTTCAGAGGTACGCTGGCTGTGCTCGCGTTGCTCGCCAGGGAACTCTGCGAGCCCCATTTGTCCTGAATGTTCGCCTTGGTTATCTGCGCAGAGTGGAAGAAACGTTTCCGTTAAGGGGTTACAACGCAGAGAAACAATAGTCAGTGGAAACGGTGGAGAAATTGTATAGATATTCATTAAACGGGCAAACGGTTAGAACTGGCCTGTCTGTTTGGGGCCACGCGGGTCACAAGGCGTCTTTTCTAGAAAACGGAAGACAAAAGACAAAACGCAGAGAGAGGGATCGTCCCCAGATGGCTAGGATGTAGAGTTTATTTTAGTATTTAGCTTTTAGTTTTTACCACAGTCTCGATCCGTTTATCGATAACGTTTATCCGCGAGATCGACGCGGCGAGAAAATGACGAGTAACGAGAGAAAGGTTACCTGGTGCAGCAATATCGAATCCCTCGACTTGATTTCCGGTAGATCGACGATGGGCGTGTCGATAGGTATGGTTTCCTTCTCGGGAATGACCAATCCTCTGAGCTTCGATATCGATCTCTTCCTCTGTTCGATCAGTTGATTCAAGCTGTTCCTTCTGATGTCCTCGTTGGGCCTCTTGAACGTGGACGCTAACGAGTTGGTCCTGGTGATTTGCGAGGGTATCGATAGTTCGCTGGTCGCGATGGTTCGATCCTGACAGTAGGGCGTGGAACCGCAGAAGCTCGTTGCGCGAGACAGTATCGACGACACGATAGGCTTTATCGCGACGCTCGGTGAATTTTGACTCGACGCTGTCAAGGAGTAACTCTTGACCGAGGATTTAGGTACGGAGGACGTTTCGAAGGAGTTTATCAGCGACGACGTGGTGGACGCGATCGGTTTCTGTGGCACGATCGGGAACACCTTGGAAGCGTAGATGCTGGGCGAGGTGAAGGACGGACTCTGCGTTACACTAGGTGATCGTTGCCTATTGTACTTCTTCCCGGGATCCTGACTAACGTTTCTCCCCGAGTCCGTCAAGTCGAAAGAACTCTGGGTTCTGTCGGCGAAGAAGGAGGTCCTCTCCTTCTGTCCGCAGCTCTTCTCGTCGCTGCACACGTCCTCCGTGGACTTGTACTTGGACAGTCTGCGGCCGTTGTTGGTGGCAGCCGCGACCACCATGGAGTTGGGAAAGAGCGGGCCGTCCAAACTGCTCTGCGAGGAGAACATGGCTATTTTATCCCTGACGGATCTCTCGGACTTGTCGTCCTGCCTCCATAGCTCTCCGTTCAACGAGAACTTGCGCTGCGTCGGCTCCAAGATCGGCAAGTTCCTCGCGTACGTCGGGGTGGCGATGATCTCCAACTTGGGTGGGCCTAAAACGGGAACGAAACGTTTTATAATATCGGCGGAAGCGAAGGGGACGCTAACGAGACACGGAAGGAAGGTTTACCCGTGAGTGGGAGCGGTGGAGGCGTGTCCGAGGCGTCCTTCTCGCCATGGTCCTGGGCCTCCTCGATCACCGGCGCGTCTTTGTGATAGTATCCCGTGATCTCGATCTTCTTCTCCGATACCAGAACGTTCCCGTCACCTTGATTCCCGTAGCTGGAGTAGTTGGTCACGGACGAAGCCTTTTTAACAAAGTCGTCCGAGATGTACGGCTTTGGGTCGTCCGGCACGCGGGCCTCGCGGGCCAGCGCGTTGCTCATATCTTGACAAACGTTCTCGACGCTCATCTTGCCGTTTATCTCGATGCTCGGTAGTTCGATCTTGCTCACCTCCTGGCAGACGTTCTCCACGTTGGCCAGCCCGGTGATCCTGCCGTTGTCCGGCAGGATGATGCCAGTGGCCGCGACCACGTTGCCCTCGAGCAACTTGAAGCCCTCGTTACCCATGAACGAATCGTTCTCGTTGCAAACGAGCCGACCGTTCGATATCATCGTCGACGTCCTCGCCGTCGCGGTGCTCGTCGTCACGAAACGGTACTGCTGGCTGTTGCCACCGAACTCTTGGTAGGCTGCTGGAAACTCGTCCCCGTCCGGGGGCAGGCGTTGACCGCCTCCGCAGTTGTCCATCCTACCATTTACCGTCTCTAAAATCACACGCGTCGCAGTGTTGGTTATCGTCGGCGTTCTTCGCGGTGCTCGTGAATCGTTTAAAACAATCCCGTTCTCCGCTCCAACTTTTGGACCCCCGCGCTCCGAGTTTCCGCTTTCGAGTCACGTCCAACGCGTTCCCGCGGATCTCTGATCCTTCGCCGGACGTTTTACTCGGACGGAAGGCAGTCGTCGTACCCGTGCTAGTAAAACGTCCGTCGAAGGACACGATCGGCAGTCTCCGGTTCGCGTTAATAACAGCCGCGAAACCGCGAATCTTCCGTTCTCGTCGCGCGATCCTTCACGCACATACGCTCGCGGCTTGCGCAACCTAATCGTCTCGTCGGGCCTCTCCGTCGCGATTAGAAGACGCGTCGAGGGTCCGAGGACGAAAAGCTTTCGGGCCGGATCGCGGCAAAGTATAAAGTGCGTAAAAGTTCGTATTATCGAAGCCGAACGGTTCACGCTCTCGTGCACTCGACGAGGAGATCGATGCCGCAACGCGTCGCTCTTTCGATCCACACGCGTCGTTGCCCCCGCGATCTCGCGAACGGGAACGTTGATCCGTTGGAGCAGTTGGAATATGCGAAATTCCAGCCTCGCGGCAGCGCTGGTGGGAGAAGCGGAGGAATGTTTAACAAAATGCAGCCACCAGTCGCGATAAGATTCGAGAACGTTTGACCAGCGTGAAACCGACCTCGGCTATTTTTCCAAACATCCAGTGCCGTTTATCACCGATCCAGACCCGTGCACGCCGTGTCGGCAATTTTAATCTACGCAATTGAGATATTTCCATGCAGCCAGCCGTATCTGTACCAACGCGCTGTTACGATCCGCGTTCGAGACCGCGTTTAGACTTTTGACTCGCTGCTCCGTTCCCGTCGCGAAGGTCGACCGATACCAGGATCCCGGAAGCCGCGTCGCTCCCCATTCGAGCAACCCCACGGAACACCGGGTGTCAACATCCGATGATCCGGCTTTCGAAGATAACGCGGACTCGCGTGGATCGAGCTCGCGGTGTCACGAGCGCGACGCGTTTCGGCTCTGCCGATGGAAGCTCGACGGGACCTCGAAAGCCAAGGACGACGCGGAGTACTCGTGGCCCGGCGGCAAAGGAGGCTAAGAGTGCTGGATATTTTAGCGGTTTACGCAATCGCGTTACTTTCACGCGCGACGTGGATGGTTGGCAGCGGTCGGAGCGCAGCGAGCCGGTGTTCCATAAGGGAATCGCGTGCACGGACGTGTCCCGAGCAGATCCGCGGTTTCCTCTTAGGCTGGATCGTTGGACTGGATCGCTCGAATCCAAGGATTTCTACATTCTAACGCGCGCACCCACTGATAAACCGCGCGCTCTCGCGTTATCTGCGCTCGAGCGGTCGGGCGTGTCACGGTTGGTCGCTCGGATTCAGCGGGAAATATCGACGAGGAGAGAGAGAGAGAGAGAGATCTCGGAGCTTTTCGCTGGAACCGCGAGGTCGCGGTGCACTCGGTTCGCGGGAAAACGGGGGTGGCTGATTAGCGGGACACGGGAACCGGAAACGAGGGAACAGACGGGGGACGAACGAGAGGAAAGTGGAGGTTTCACGGGCGGATCGAGCTCGCGTGCCGAGTTTCCTCGCGGCAGGCTATTGCTCGCCGCTAATAAACCGCTCGCCGCTAACTTCTGATTAACATTCCCGGCCGGTTGCCGTTCGATGAAGCTAATCGCCGATACACGTGCAACCGGCCGGTGCTGCTCGCGCGGCTCCTTCGATATCGCGATACGATGCACCACGTGCCATCCGGAAATTCCATTCACTGGCAGAGCGTTGGCAAGCGCATTATGCAATTCGTAGACGAAACGCGCCTACGAGTATCCTGTCTCTGGCAGCCGTGTTCCGCTCGTTTAACGGGAATGGAACTCGGAGTATCTCGATCTCGGTTGGTCGATCGTCGAAATTTATAACGGAGATATTTACACGCGCGTTTATCCGTCGGGCCGATCCGTACAGGTTTCCGTTAAGCTCGGCGCAGGTCGGTGACGTTTTAATTCGACCCCCGGAGTTTCGCATTCCAGCGAGTTCTCGGGCGAGCAACAGACACTTGTCGACCACGAGGCGACCCGGTCCGCGTTTACGTGCAACGAACGCGCACGCTCCGCTCGGTATCCCCCGATATCGGTACAAATATGGCGCGATCGCTGGGACACATACGCGTTGCATCGGGCCGCGTCTTTGCGCCACGCGAACGGGCCCTCTCAGCCCCGTCCAGTCCACGTTTCACCGGCAATTTTAATCCACCGTCGTCCGAGCGTCAGCTGCCATTATTCGCCGGTCATCCCGACTCCATTTCCAACTCGTCTAACTCCCTAACTGTCTCCGGCAAATTCTAGCGCGTCGCTCGAATCCACGGATCGCCGGTAGAATGCACGCGCATTCTGCGCGGCCAAGTTCATTCGCCTCGCATGATCACCGGGTACAACATCCGCGAATTCGACACACCGAATTTCCTTCTGCTCCGCGTCTCCGGTCGAACCGGAGTCTTGGTCGCTATCCCATGGTTATGCCACGGTTATCCTACGGCTCGTGGACGAATCGTTATGGCAAGTACTGACCTCGACTCGGTACGAGAATCGGGCTTCCGGCAGGAAGCTTCCAGCGTCAGGCTTCTCCTCGGCTGACATAACTCCTTGCACCGGGGGAATTCTCGCTGTAACGCGACGGAGCGAACTAACTAGCGCCGCGAGCGGGACCTACGCGAACTTTGGCCCGGCGCGCGGCTAGCTATCCGAAAAGTAACCGAGAAGAATGCGGACAGAAACGGGGGTCAGTGGAATCTGGGGGAGCGATTCGGAGAAAAAGCGAGGCGACTTGGAACGGAGCAAGGGGCGAAAGGGGCAGGGAGAGTGGACTCGTTCTTGCTGGTAAGAAGGCTCTCGTAAGACTGGACGACATTGCTCGTCGAGGCCAGCTTCCGTGGTTAGCACCGACATCAAGCGTTATGCGTTCGCGCGGAGAAGGGATAAAGCGGTGGCCACGGCGACGTGTCGCGGCCACGTTTTCGGTCCCCGGCCAGAGATCGCTGCTCCTAGATCCGCGCCGCTTACGAAATATCTTTCCCGTGAACTTACCACGGATCTACCGGAGGACCAGGCCGAGGAAGTGGGTTAACGGCTGTTTTACGACCGATCCGCCGGGATACAGCGGTTCGGAATTAGCATCGGGCACCGGGATAGTAGGTGCTCGGGAAACTGTGAGAACTCGAGAGTCGGGGAATCTTTTTCTTTCCCATTACTTTCCCGTTCTTTGTCTCGCATCGCGATCGCTCGCGGTCTCCATTTTCGATGCATCGTCTGCATTCCAGTCGCTCATCGACGTGGCGCTTTTGCGCGGTAAGCGACATCGAGTGATTCCGCGAAACCCGAGTCGATATAAACGCGCGTAATTTTCCGTCGCGTTCAACGGAGAATTATTCTTTCGGGAAATGTCAGTGGGAAAATTAGCAGTCGAGTCAGAGTGCGAGCAACATACTTACGCGGGATAGTCTCGGTGTCCCTGTCGCGTCATCCGGAGACGAGCGCACTCGTGGTCGTTGGAATAACTCGCGGCAGGAGATGGAGGTGAGAAAAACGGCTGCACGATGCCAAGGTTAAGAACTATTAATCGCGGAGTGACGCGCGCTATCGACGGACACGTTCCGTGCTGATTAATCTCCGAGGCGTGTGTCAACCGCGCGAAGCGAGTGAGTCAAGTCGCGCGACTTCTACGCAGCTCGGAGCGGAGCGGAGCGAGCCAGGTCCGAGCGGGTGGTGCGTGCCGTTGGACACGAGCAGGAAGCACTAGCCGTTCCGTTACCGCGTCCACTTAATATCCACGGATCGATCTTATCGCACCGATCGCCAGGTACTTACGATAGGATATCTAGGCAGTGTTTATGTACCGAATCTTCGATACGGCATTCAACCGCGTCGCGATAGTTCAAATTCTACCTGTTCGATAGATTATTGCCAATTACGCTCGGACCTATGCTCCGCTCGATTTTCAATTTCGCGGATAAGAGATCGCGAGTATCGCGGGTTCGAGTAAGAAGAAGCTCTGTTTCGTCGGCAGTCGCGGTTACACCGATCGAGACCGTAAATTACGTCACTCTGCCGGCCGATCCCCCGGTCGCGAAATTGCGTTTGTCGCAACGCGTCGGCCATATTTTCTTACCAAAATGGCGCGCTTCGAGCAAAGGCGAGAGTCGGAGGCTAAGACCGGCTCGTCCTTGAGAGATCCGAATCGCGTCTCGCGTCATCGTGTATCGAAAGTGTGGAACCTTGTACCCAGATTGTTAATTGTTATTTTTATCTTGCGCAATCACGTCCCTTTGTCGCGTCGATCCGCGTCACCGTCGTGGAATGATCGATCGTTTTCGTGGCGACCGCGACACGCTCTCGCAGCGTCGCGAGAGCACCTTGGCTTTTTCGGTCCATCGTGTCCCATTGTCGTTCCGTCGTCCTCGCGTGTTGCGCACGAGGGTACGACGGTGGCCGGGCAGTTCGGTGAAGCGAGCGATTCGCTACCGATCGATAAGACTCGGCCATTTTCTATTTTCGAAACGCGGACGAGTCGCGCGGGTTTGCTCGAAAAGCGATAAACGACGGGGGATCCGGAGCGGAGTGTTTGCTCGGTACATAGGAGGATATTTTAATTTGCGCGGAAAGAGCGATCGTTAAAAGGCTGCGCGCGAGCACGCTGGCGCGAGCGGATACCGGCTGGTAGGCAGCAGCGTGGAAGGAGCCAGTCGTGTCCTTAATTGCGCAACCATTTCGACCCATTATCCGGCCTCTGGCCGGTGATTTGTACATCGAAAAACCCGATTGTCTTCTCCGGATAGTTAGGCCTAGAAAAGTAGGACGCAACTTAATACGTCGAACCGCGTTGAAGGGTTAATATCACGTTGCAGATCCGAGAGTGACCTCGGCCACGTCTGCGCGCGAGTTTCGCCCGTTGCTCGCTAAACCGACCCGCTTATACCGGTTATCCAGCGAAATTTCCATCGAGCCGATCGCCGACGAAAGAAACGATCTGACGCGAGAGGACGCGATCGAAAGGAGCCCGAGAGAAGAAGCCGATGGAGACAACGATCGGCCCGTTTTCCATCCGCGTCTGTTCCGCGAATCGATCGACCACGACTCGCAAGAAGCGCGGACGAAAGCTCGTTTGGACCGATTCGCGGGCAATTGGTCGCGCAAACGCACCGCCGATGTCCCGTTCGATCGGCCAGCCAAGCGATTGTTCGACGAGGGAGGCCGGTTGCCGGTAAGCCGCGTTGCGAAATCGCTTTTTGCCTAGCCGATCTCACACTCTGATTCACGCGTTACATCACGAATCGCGCACCGTCTACCCGGCTTTTCCCGCAGAGTTTAACGGGCAAGCACACGCGGTGTCGCGACCGCGAGCGGCAAAAGAACGCTTCAAAAGAAGAGGGATCGCGTTACTCTCGGCCTCTCGCAGTCAATCGGCCATTCGTTCCATTTCCGCTTCTTCTTCACCGGCCGGAGATGGAGCATTTCCTTGGCGCGTTTCATTTTATGACACCTCCGAGACCACCTGCGCAGACGGAGCTTCGGCGAAATTCTTCGCGCCGTCCAGCGAGTTTTCTGCTAAATTTACTTTCCATTGGTATCGCGGCCTTTGAACGTGGCTCGCTTTCCGATCGTTTCAGACCACACGCCGGGTAACCGGATCCTCTTCGCGACCGTTCGCCAACCCGTTTCGATCCGGCAGCAGCTGTCGCAATTTTCCTCGAAAATTCGCCAGAATTTCGCGGCAATTCCGCAGCAATTTCACCGCGACTTTCCCCGGGGAAGCTCTCGAGATCGATCACTGCTACCGTGTCGTCGCTATCGAACGTGGCCGCGATACCGCGGTACATTTCGACCCTCGATTTCGGGATTAATACGCGAGGAGAACAATGGCTGACCGGGTTACACGCGTAATTAACGGCGATTCGGTGACGAACGGCAAAGGTTGATTTCGTGGCAGTGATCATGGGCCAGTCACCGGTGCTGCCCCCTTTCTACACGCCCAGCGGCCGATCTCGCGATCGCGCGGTTCCCACATTATTTCCCTCGGCGAGCGTTGACACGCGGGTCAAAGGGCGAACGAGAATCGACCTTTCGCAACGTGGAATATTTCGGGACCGAACGAGCCGCGTCCCGATCCGACCTGAGCGCGTATTCCCCAGGCGTCCGACTGCTTTATCGACGCGCCGGCTAGGCCGCGAATATTCCATAGCCAGAAATGAGATTCCAGAATGCGGAAACATTGGCAGCGAAGCCGGCGACGCGACGCGTACGTGCCTCGATACGCCGATGACGCGACTCCGACGTGGGAGCGGCTCGCGAAACTGGTAGGAAACGAATCACACCTCGAGAATCTTGTCCAATTAGTTTTTCTCCCGCGAAATTGGTGCGTCGGTGATAGCCTGGAGGAGAAGAAGAAACACCCCGACCGCGGGGAGTAATGCCCCCGTCGCGGAGCTTGCGTGCCTCGATATCGATTCGACGAGCTTCGATAGTCCCTGCGCCTTTTTATTCCCGCCGCTCGCAAGCGTACGCGCTTCCTGGTTTCTTTCAACCTCCGATCGGGCCGCCTCGTTTTTCCAAACGATCTATACGCGGAAGCGCCGCATCTCGCGATCCTCGACCACCATTCTCGGAACCCAACATCTCTCTCGCTCTCGTTTTCCAGGAAAATTCGCGCCATTACGCGCGAGAGATTGTTGCGTCTACGCGGCGATATCGAGCGGAGAGACGGGAACCATCGGAGGATTTATTTTCAGTGGCGACGCAACGCTTTATCAGGCCGATTCGACGACGGTGACGTCGAACGTGCCACACGGGTCTTCCTTTATCTCGCTTAAATTAACAATACCCCCTTATCTGCGTGTTTTTCTCCGCTTCACCCGTGGCGAATCGGCCAGCCGGATAACGGGCGAAGGCTGGAAAACGCGCGATGACTAACGAGCATAGTGGACGATGATCGAGGTGTCAGAGATCAACGCTCCGTTTCGAGTTCCTCGTGCAGCGGCACATCGCGAGGAACGCCGCGGTGAGAAGAGTATCGGGGCGCTTGGGTCGAGTGGTCGATCCTCGCGGAGGAACTGCGCGGGTCGCGGAACGAAATCTCGGATGGGGAGAGAGAGAGAGAGAGAGAGAGAGAGATAGAAAGAGAGAGAGGTATGCTTGGAATGAGAATCGTGACTCCGACATCTAGAAGATAGTGGTCGGGGCGCGTTGTTCGTTTTCGTCCCGGGACGCCGACACGAGGCGTTCATTACCGGTGCCGAACGAGTTCGTGACACGTCACGAGTATCTCAATGTGAAGTTCGCAGGCACGATCGAGGGCGAATTCTTGCGGACTTTCACCGGGCCCCGAAGGACGGGCCATCGCTGGTCGTAAACCGGCGAGCGTTCGCGGCTTAGCACCATTGTTGCGGCAACCCGGAATGATCCTCGGTCACGCCGCGTCCACCTTCGGAAAAATCGATTTCCTAAGCCTTGCCTGGTAATAAACCGGGAGAAGCGGTTCCGA
>NW_016909491.1:99309-109073 GCF_001483705.2 Eufriesea mexicana | reverse complement strand
GCCGGCAGAGAATGTCACGGAAGTTTAGCTTCGCGCGACCTCCTACGGCTCCGTGGGATACCCGAGAGGTGTGCACCCCGAGATCCTCCGATGGACCACGACGACGACGACGACGACAACGACGACGTGGACGATGATCGCGTCGCGATAGATAGGCGATAGAGAAGGATGGGCTTACCTGCGTGGAGATTTTCAGCCGGGGCCTCGGGGAAGTTGGCGCTTCGAGTCGCGTTGTCTACCTCGTCATTCCGCGCTGAAAACAACAGAGACGACTGAGCGTGAGCGAGAGCAGCGAGCGACAGCGTCGGAGTCGCCTGGAAACTGCGTTTCCTCGGCTTTTCCGTCAAAGTCGTTCCTCGGTATCGCGGATGACGTTTCAATTGAGAAAAATTACCGAGCGTCGCGCGCGAAACGAAAAACGCTCGTACACAAACGGACCAGCGATAATGGATCGAGGTAATAGCTGGCAGCCAGCGGACACAGCTGCGCGGTTGACTCTAGTTGACCCGTCGTTTATTAAACATCAGATACACGGATAGTCGGACATGCGTACGACACGCGTCCGATGTGTGTCCGTTCCGTTCCGCGTGTCCAGTCGAAGCGCGCGTCGAAAAGAGAAAAGCTCTAGGAGAAGCTTTCCGATCCTTGGACCTCCTTCGATCCGTGCCCTGGTGTATACGTACCCTCTCGTACCCCACAGACGCGAGCAGAGTAGACGGGTATTTCCGCGTGCGAGACGCCACATTACGCTCATTCAGCGATAAACGGAATACGCGGAAGGCTAAACGGGCTACGGGGACTGGACTGGTCTCTTGTTCCACGCGACCTTGATCGCTTAACGAACATTGCCCGTGCAGATCCGTATCTCGAGACGCGGCCGTCCACCGGCTCCATAGCCCCGCCACAGAGGGATCTAACGAAGCTCCGGACCCGATCTAGCTATTAATTAATCTCGATCGACGGTCGGTCTCGTTTGGAAATAGTCCGGTCGGAAAGTGAATTTGATCGGTATAATTTTCGGTCGGTACCGTAAATAGATTCGATAAATTGCCGCCGAGCCATCCTAGGGGACGCGATCGCCGGTCGCCGAGGATCCGAAGCGGCGATTAACGAGGATGTGGGCCCCAAGGTTCCTCCGATGAGAACCCTGCGATGGAATGCGACGAACGCGATGCCCGCACCGTTCCCTTCCGAATCCTTCGCGTATCCTCCGCCGGCTGAAATCGTCTTCGCCATTTTCTTCCCGGCCTCTTCCTATTTTACGCCCATTTTACGCGTTACCCGTGATTTTCCGGCACGAAGTAACGCTTCGAACAGGTTTTAATCGCGAAGCCAAGCGGTATGACGGAAAGGCTCGCGGCTCCGGAGAAAAACCGATTAATCGAATTAGCTGAAATTATCGTCGCCTTTTTCCAGCCGATCTTCTTTCCGCTTTACGGCCGTCCCGTTCATTTTACGATTCTACGCCATTTTCGTTCCAAGCGGTACTGGGAAAAGATTCCACGAAGGATGCTTCCGCTCGTCCTCTGGACCACGAATAAAAATCGCTGGATCGAACTAGCCGAAACCCTATTCTCGCCATTTTCTCGCTCTCCATTTTATGGTCCGTTTCACGGGGTCCTCCGCGATTTCGGCTAAGAGAGTCGGTCGTTGTTCCCACTTTCGCCATTTTCTTTCTTTCCCCCGCGATCTCTATCCTGTTTTACGACCGTTTTACCGGTCATGTATCTCGCTCTCGTTAGTTATTACGGGAAGGTAACGCCGCGGACGGGTTTTAATCGCCAAGTAAGAGCGGCGGAGCAAAAAGGCTCGTAGGACGAGCGGATACTTCCGTTCGTCCTTGAGGCGTGGAAGAAGAATCGAGCAACCGAATTAGCGACGGCGACGTCGATGCTTCTTCGTGGTTCGGAGTCCGCCCACGAGCAACGTTTTCGCTTCGCGAGCGGATTTTAAGCAGAGCGATATCGGCCGCTTTACGAGCGGTCGCCGCGCGTCGTAAAAGCTCTCTCTCGCCGCGGCCATCGCGATGCACGCTCGGGAGCCGCGAGGAACGCAAACGCGCGGCTTGATCGACCGTTAAAATTCCATGTCCGTTTCAATTTTACGGACAGTTTAGTCGCGGTCGAGGAAGCTATTCGCGCGCGATAGGATTTCGAAAAAGTGGGAATCACGCGCGTTCCTCCGGCCGACTCGAGCGCCGCCGCGAGGTCGCGGTTGGAAGGTCCGCGAGGCGAGGATTTTTCGGGGGACATTTTTCAATGGCGATCGAACGGGAAGAGGAGCTCGACGAAAGGCCCGGCGGGAAGTTGACATCGCCGGGTTCCGACCGAGGGAACCCAGGCAGCAACCGAGGATCGGAGAAAGGGAGAGAAACGCGCGCGCGCGCGAGAGAGAGAGAGAGAGAGGGGGGAAGAGAGAGAGAGAGAGAAGGAACGGAGGAGCCGCGAACAGGAAGAGGACAGGCTTGCCAGGAAAGGGAGCGAGCGAGAGGGAGTCGGAAGGCAGGAGGGAGGGCTGGAAGAAGTGGAAAGAGAGAAAAGAGAGCAACGAGAAATAAGAAGAGTGGTTCTCCTCTCCGGTCTAAGAGGTTGGGAGCGGGTGGCCTTGAGCAGGTCATCACCTCCGGCTGCGGTGCCGATGCTGCCCGCGCTGGACCATCTTAACTTCTTCTTCTTCTTCTACTTGCTTCTCCAGCCCTCTCCTCTCCTCCTCTAGCCACCTCTTCTTCGCCAACCTTCTTTACCCTCCTCCTTCCGCTCGTTCGCCGTTTCTCCCTCTTCTTCCACCACCTCTTTCTCGCACTCTCCTTCCCGCTTCCTCCTCGAGACACACGCTCTTTACGCTTTTCCACGAACCTCCGGTGCACGGAACAATCCGTCCGAGCTAACTCCGCGGCGGTCGAGCGGATTCGCGAGCGGACCACGTTCCTCTTGCCATGCCGGTGCACCGAGACACCGAAACAATTCCCCAACACGTGCACGCCTGTGTATATACACGCCGACGACCGTCTTTCCGCGAGTTCTGGGCTCCACTGCGCGATGACGCGTCGGAATGCCGGTCTCCGGAGAGAGGAAGCGGTTACCGATCTCGAACGCGAGAATTTTCAATTGCTCCGATCGAACCTTCCGGTATCTCAGCCGCTGACTAACCTTCCCGAGTAACCTCGCGATTACGTGCTTCCCGAGAACACGCCGCGAGCCGATGGTCGCGCGAGGCCATACCGGAAGTACCGCGTCAGCTTCCTCGTTTCCTTCGTTCCTCCTACCTTCGCGGTCCCAAAAATTGGTCCAAATTATCCAACGCGACGACGACGACGCCGACGACGACTCTACAACCCTCCGACGAAACGTCGCGAATCGAGTTTGACCGAGCGAATCGTCGTGGACGAGCGTTTGAAAAATTCCATAACGCCGTGGATGCATACCTGCGCGATGTCGAGGTTTCGAAATTGGCCTCAACTTGCAAGAATCCCGCGACATCCGCGACTTTTCGTTCCGACAAACGCTATCCGAGGGTATCATCCGATTGCTTCCCTCTGCCGGTTTGACTAATTGCCAGGACCGTGGATCATCGGTGGGCAAACGCGAGGGGAATCACGCAAATCGAGTTTGACAAAGTGGATCGGGCGCACCGCCTCCGGAAGGTAATGGTCGACGCGTGGCGGTGTCAGCTCTGGCAGGCAGGACGCCGGCACGAAATGGTTCGGGTAAAAATCGAATGCAACCGGGGGACCGGCCGCCGCGAGTCGGTGCATCGAGTTAAGTGAATGAGAAAGATAAACATAATAATTACGGCAAATTGCCGGCTGCCGGTGAAAACGGCATCGCGGCGGAGCGGCGCGTTTGCGAGA
Source organism: Eufriesea mexicana (assembly GCF_001483705.2). Lineage (NCBI taxonomy): Eukaryota > Metazoa > Arthropoda > Insecta > Hymenoptera > Apidae > Eufriesea > Eufriesea mexicana. Next base: position 105,223 of record NW_016909491.1, on the reverse strand, counting down.
GAGAGCGACTCGGCGGCCGAGTATCAACGCCCCTCTGTACGCTGCCCAATCGAATCAAAGTAGCTTAAATCGGTGTATCGCGAGACCTGGTAAGAACCTCTTAAGCAGGTTCACGTGCGGCCCCGGGGTACCGTGGCGTGCGTAGCACCTGCGACCGGCGTCGCGACTTTGAAACGGCGGGAAGACGAGTCGCGATCGGATCGAGCGCGACCAAGGGAGCGGCGGCAAACCGGAAGCGAGTCACGCGTGGGTCGATACTGTTAAACGTCATAGCGAAGCAAACACAGTCGCGATAACCAACGTCGAGAACGGGCACGAGGGCTCAGGGAAGATTAGCCGTTATCCAGCCGCGCCCGTTCCTCCCCGGTGTCGAAATTCGCGACGTAACTTTCCGGCCCGTCCCAGGCCCCGGGCCCTGTTGCTCGATCCAGACGTCGCGCGAGATTCTTTAATCGTAAACTCGTTTAGGATCGCGGACAGGAGAGCGCGAGGCGTGTGCTCGGGTACCTCGCGCGCGCACCGGGTATTCCGGTAAAAGCGTGTATTACGAGCCGACGTAATTCCCATAATGTAGCTCGCGAGGCAAGGAAGCACGGTGAGATTACCGGGCCGTAACACGGTCACGATGCAGCACGGGTATTCTTGTAATTATTAGCTCGTCATTAATTAGTACGGATTCGATTAAACCGCGAGAGCGGTAGGCCATTACCTGGGTAATTACGGAATCGTGTGATTGAAAGACGTATCAACGATTAACCCCTAACGCGGGGCCCAGGCACGCGCGTGGCGCCGCGGACGGCCGGCAAGGGAATCCAAGCACGACTCGCAATTATCGAAAGTACCGCGATCGTAATCGCGGATTACGCGACCGCGCCGTTTTACGTGTTTCGGGTCGCCTTTCGCGTTACGTCACAAAGACTATCCCGAGTTCCGCCCGATCGTTCCTCGCTGTGAAAATCGCGCAGAGATCTACGGAGCGTAACAACTCGGACAGACTTGTGGCAAAGTTGGCCTCGACCCGGTAACTTGCGTAGCTGTCGGATCGTTCCTTGGGCGCGTATACTAGAAACCAAGCTGTCCGGAACTGTGACTTTTCCAAGGATTAAAGGGAAATCTCTGGAACGCGTGCAGATACCTATTTCGGATACCTAGGGGAACGATTTAGGGACGATTTAGGGAGGATTTAGGGAGCTCCTCGACGAAGATAGGCTGGATTTAAAGAGAGAAATTATCGCGTATGTATCGTTAACGGTTCCGAAATCCACGGTCGAATCTATTCTCGCCCCGAGGTAATGGTCGGGAATTGCAGCGGCTGGAACGGGTGCGCGCGTGCACGCGATACACCCAGCCCCTGCGACCCCGGTGAAATAATAAACGCTCTCACGATCGTTCGCTCGGCTAACAGAGTGTATCTCGCGAGTTACAGCGAGCAACGAGTAGTTGGCGCCTGCCCGATAAACCAACCGACCAGGCCTGGCCTCCGATCAACACATCGCCGCGTGTCGTGCGGAAATTTAATATGTACACGAGCTCGTACGCATGCACGCCGCTACGCGGAGATGCATTCGATGAATGAACTAATTGTGCCTTCCGCGCCGCGAATTCTATCTCCTTCGCCCCCGGCGCGATTGCACCCGCGGCTCGGCCCGCCTCGCGATGGTCGTCCATTGCGAAATCGCGTTCCGGCGAAAAATCCCTCCGTCTTTGCCCGTCTCTGCGACGATATCTCGCGAACGAGGCAGAACAGCGGGGGCAGATTTTTCGCCGAGAAACGAGAGAAATCGGCGCGAGTGCCTGGACGCGATCGAGAGCGTACGCCAGATTTCTCGAAGGTCGGAACGAGACGGCAAATAGTCGGTGGCAGGTGCACCCCATCTGCAGTGTCAGCTGCCAGCGAGCGAAGCCCTTGGCACGGTCTACCCTTGAAATTCGAAAAATATCCCGTGCACGAGCGAGCGGATGAGCGATCGAGCGAACGAGCGAGCGAGCGGCAGCTGTTGCTGCGCTTTTCTGTGGGTGGCGAGTGAAAGTGCAGCTTCGAGGTCAGCGCGGGCGACAAATTGAATTTTTGTAACCACATCCGTTGGTAAATCTGCTTAACGAAAATCGGACCCCTGGAAATTCCAAGGAGGCGCGCCTCCTTCCGACTACACTCGCTCAGGGGCATCGAGCAATCGTTCGTTCCATTTTCTCTCTCGCTTGGTTGCCGGAACGAGCCATCCGGGTGGGACTGGAACGGGAAGATCGGCTCGAGCACCCAGGGCGAAGAATTTCGAGTCGCGGCGACCCGTAACAGTACGGAGGATCCCCTTTCTCGTCGCAGGCCGAGCTTTTTCCTCGATCTGCTTGCAAGCAGCACCCGGTCCGGGAGGCAATCTTTTTTTACCCGCGAAGCTGCGCACCGACCGCTTCTCTAATGTCCCACATCCTGCCGCTGAAAGCGTTCTCGCGTCGTCCAATACCGGCTCGTAATTTCGAGTCTGCTAATTACTCTTTATCCGGCCAGCTCCGAAACCGTTCTCTCCTTAACGGTCTTTTATTTAGTTTGCCTCCGCGATGACGCGATCCGTCCGTGAGTCAGACTCGAATTATTCGTCGATAGTCAATGATTCACCCGATTACGCGAAACACCAGACTCCGAGGAACGTGCTTTTGACATTCTAATTTCCCATTGCGAATATCGCCGATCATTCCTCGATCCGGCTTTTTGCCACTCTCGAGGTCAAATTGTTTCGCGATTGCGGCATGCAGGTATAAACGAATACCTGCTATTTTCTCCGTCGCGAAAAATCCGCTTCTCACGATCTCCGGAGAGCTATCTTTTTATTAGCCAGCCGATTAGAAGCGTGGGTAAACGCGTATACGTAGGACGTCGTTGTTAGCCAGTTTACCCGACCGATCCTCCAAACGAAAGCTCCGCCACGAGCTCTTGTCCGCCGCTATTAGCACCGGGGCGCGAGTTCCTAAACGCAATTCGCGCCGAGTACTTTCCACGCACCGGTTGAATAAATACCAGAGGATCGGAACGCCGAGCAAGTAAATATTTAAATACCTTTTCAGTCACGAATCGAACGGTTCCCGTCGAACATTCGCTAGCCCGTGGTTGCTCCGGGAGTATCGCGATCCCTTGGATCCAGGCGATCGTAACCACGATATTTGGCAAAGGACAGCACTGACTACTCTCTGCGACCAACACTCCGAGAACCCTGGTGTCACGTACACGCCAAGTCCAAAGTCACGGTACGACTGCGGTCCCCGTTCGAATCTCGCGAATCACGCGTGTCCTCGAGTTCTCGCGAATAATACTCGTTCGTTGTCGATACCCCTACGACTTTTTCCGTCTGTTTACAATCCGGAAGAGTATCCTAGGCTCGACAGATCGACGAAGATTCACTGGCACGGGTGTCTTGGAAGCCGACGGACGTGTGCTCGACGATCCTCGAGAGCCGAGGAAAAATGGCGAATTATCGAAAAATACCGGGCACCGGACCCGGTGAGGAATCACGAGAGGATAAAGCACGGAAACACGCGGCGAGGGTAACGCGTTGGACGCGAAAAATCGGCGAGAAATATTTTGACAAGTGGAGGCAAGGCGCGAGGCGAACCGGACGAGGGCCCACGGAACGTTTTGACTCGGAGCGTCGAGAAGAGACTGGCGAACGCCTTTCTGCCTCTGCCTGGGACATCGCTGGGCATCCCTTTCCACCAATGACGAGGCTTCCTTACTGGTCTCACGGAGAGACTGAGGTACCTTTACTCTTGATAGGTTACCTTCGAGTTAACTCGATAGGATCGTAAACGTGCGCATGCATATAAATCACTCTTTCGATCTTGAAAGTCGCAAGGATTTTTGGGCGAATCTCGGTAACGGAGTCGAACGAGATTCGCCGTGGAGAATTCAGGAAGTGCACGAGCGGCTGCGAAGCGATGCGCTATTTCCAAATGTATCCCTATGCGCTGCGTGTATTCCTTCTATATTTATGCACTTGCTCCTTTTATATTCCACACCGTGCCCGTTTTACTCTATATTTAAGCACCTATTTCGGGGAGTAACGCCGGTGAAATAAACAAACGACGAAAAATCGTTGCGCCGTGTTTTCCTTTATTCTCGTTCGGTTTTTCGATAATCGAATAACAGCCTCGAGACTCGCGATTTAATTGCAAAAGGAAAAGCAAGAAGGGAGAGAAATAAAATAGGCAGCAGTCGTGTTTAAATTTAAACAACGAGTTAAACGATGTTCGAGAGTATCGGGTGACCAATAAGATGCTAGACCGCAGGGGACGCGAAGCAGATGCGCTACGGATATCGATTCACCGCGATATATCGATCGCGCGAGACGATTATTGTCAGTCAACCGACGTGCGATATCTGACACGGGTCAGAAGTGTATCGAATCAATTTGGAGGCTGTACTCTCTGCGCGAGCAAAGAAAACCTCTTTTTCGTTTCGGTGTGTTATTGTCCACGCTCCAGCGAGAGATCGAACGTCGATAACTCATTTCGATGGCCGGGCGAGCGCGGGACACGCACAATGGCGCAGTCGAAAAAAGGTAATTCGAGTTACGCGATCCTCCGACCTTGTCTCTGTCTTTGTCCGTTGACCACGCGTCAGTCGCGCGCCGTCCTTGTCTCGCGATGGAACGCGAGTCTCCTTATCGAGAGTTCCATCTCGAACGTGTCGCGATTTTCGACGTAACGGCCGTTTAACCTTACCAAACTCGTGGAATCAGCCGCGACGCGACGTTGACGCGTCGGTTGAAGTTTCAAGGAGATTCTCCTCGTTTACAAAGTTTCCCTGGCGTGAAACGCGAATTCTCTTATCTAACGTTTCGTTAGTATACCGTACGGTCGTGTAACCTCACTAAACGCCAGCAGCGCCATCGTGTCAACATCGGAATTGACGTTTCGTATCGGTTATTCCGTTCGGATTTCTCTGTGTCGCGTCGCGAGTTTCGTGCATTGTGTTATGGTTCGCGAGGACAGTCGTTTAACCTCAAACGGCAAGGAAAGGCCCCGGCAGTTGACAGGCGTATCGAAATTTCGCAAGAATGATCCTGCTCCGGGTTTTTCTACCATGGAAATCAGCTCCCATACGAAAGACTATCGATAATGTATTATTCAACGGTTGCGATTCTCGACCACGTGAACAAGGAATTTCGAGGACCTACATGCGCAACGCTGTTACCGACCTGGCATTGCGACGCGGAATGTTTTACAGGTATGTACACATAATACCTTAACGTTGCATGCGTCTCGAGTTATAATTTCGCGTTGTCGATGCGCACGGTTCATAAATGTTTCATGACGCTAGGATTGAATAGAATCGTCTGGCAATTGCGTTTCGGAAAGTCATGGATGTATTCGCGAACATTGATTAGCATGAGGTTGGTTGTTCGAAACGAAGTGACAAAGATCGCGAATGTCTGATCGTTATTTTCTACCGTTTCGAATTATTTTTCTCTCGATAGAACAATCACGCGACGTCGGCGCAAATATTTTCGACCGCGATGACGAAATTAGTCGGTAACGGCGTAAGCGAATTTCGACTCGATCGGTAAACATCTCCGATTTCGTGTCCCGCCTTGTCATGCTACGAGTTTTCCGAGAACACCGAGGAATTCCGGGCATAAAAACAGCCTCGTTTCCGTTGCTCGCGAAGCAAGTTTGCCACGTAACTTTCATCGAAACATCTCGGGCGCAATTAACGAGCGGGAACGAGCGACCTTGTCCGGGCAAGATCTCGTCCGTGTTCGCGATTCCATCGATCGTCCCCGGGGCCACGAGGACGAGCAATCGTCTCGATTTCTTGCGTCGCGTCGTTTCCCTTGCTCGCGCGCGGATTCCTCGAACCTCGTGGCCGTCCGCTAAAAAGAATCTTCTCGATTTGGGAAGCGGATAACAGCGGCGCGTCGGG
>NW_016909491.1:78984-99292 GCF_001483705.2 Eufriesea mexicana | reverse complement strand
GGGGGGGGGGGAGGGGGGACGACACAGAGCGCCCTCGGGTGGATTTGAGCGTCACTGACGAGTGTTTCGCCATAAGGCGACCGGAGTCGAGTGGCCGGTAAAAAAGAAGTTAGTCGGCCTTTGAGGGCTCGAATTTCCTCCGAGTTCGAGTGTGCCATTCGGGTTCGGTGTTGCGCCTGAAAGCGAGGTTAACTGCGAGAGACGTACACGAGCGCCACCATACCACGCAACGCTCGCTTCTTTCGTCTTAGATTTTACGGTCCAATTTGCAAGATATTTACGAACAGATGGAACCTCGCCTGGCCATTGTTTCATTCCCCGTGTTACTTTACTTATGAATAACCGCGCACCGTACAGCGAACGGTACAACGTATGGAAAGGAAACGCAAAGTGCTTATTCGTGTACCTCTCCGTCTCGCGAACGCGTCTGCGCGCAAGGTTACGACAGCAGCCGACCGCGATTGAGTTTTCACGTTATGCGGTAACACGTAACGTGTACGAATTACCGCTAGCCGGGATGCATTTGCATGCACGACGCGCCGCGTGCTCCGATATCCCTGACAATGACGAACGTGACGCAAATGACAGATGCATACTTGTAAAAGCCGACTCATTGTCACGCAACGCGTACGAGCCTTTAAATTGTATCCAGAGTTTTGTGACTATCGAACGAGGTCGTCGTCTGGGCGGCGAGGAATCAGGAACGCGTTGGTTAACGGATCGGCGAATATGAATCGACTCTTTTGGAAGTAGGTACGTTGCCAAGTACCTCGATCGAACTCTCGTACGGGGGAACTGATAGGACGAGTCGGGTGGGAGTGGAAAATACGACGAACCGAGTGCGCAGCGAATCGTTCAAAGTCAAAGTTGACCGAAAGGAAAAATGGCGGGTCGTGGCGGCGGCGGCGGCGGCGGCGACGGCGGCAGCAGCAGCTCAAAGGACAGTCACGCGCCGTTGATTAGTCGGCGCAAGAATGTTGACTGTGCAAAGTTACGCGTGGGAAACCGGAGCGAGCGCCGCTAAGCGGTCGCGAAGAAAAGCGGAGATTCGCTGATGACCGCGTCGCGCGTTATCCGTCACGAACGATCGGCGAAACGAGATTAACTGGTAAGAAAAGGCTGAAAAGGAAAGTTTCCGTGATACCGTTCCGCCCGATGTAGAACCGGGACGTTCCAGCCAGAAACCGCTGTCCACCGGTGTCCGTGGGGATTGTTTGGTGGCTAGCTGGCGAGCTAGCAGCCCGCACGGTGGTCGCGTTCTAGAAGACGGGCGCGAGAGGGAGCGCGAGAGGGAGCGCGGGCGCGACAAAAAAGAAACCGGTCGAGCTTCTTCCGTTTCGCGAACGGGGGAGCATGGTAGGGTCTCGCGAGTTCAAACTTGGCGCGAGCAGCTCTATAAATGCCGACAGAGAGAGGGGGTCGGGAGAAAGAGAGAAGCCGGACCTGCGGTATCGGCGTGGAATGCGAGAATCTGCGCGGCCTCTGCACGAATTCCCCGTGCTGCTCCCAAGGACCCGAGCAGTCCTTCCAATTAGAGGCAACGCGTCGAGTCGAACGGGATCTCCGCGATCCCATCTCGCCAGCTCCGTTTCCGAGATAACAAACAGAGCTGTTATAGGCGTGAAATAAATATCGTTCGTTCAGCGGTTTATCCGAGGTCAGATCGAACCCGCGAACAAGCGCACGATCGCGTTGCGCTCCGAGTCTCCGGTCTAAGGCCCCGCGAGTCGCCTTCGAGCGGCGTAGCATCGGGCAACTTTTTCACCGATAAAGCGTTCCGAGTCGAAGGTTATGCGACGATAACTCGTCGTCCTCGCGGACGAGGGATCGAAAGAAACCGATCTTTTCCCGGTGTCTAACTGGCATTCGAGCAATGTCGCGGCCATAAGCGGCGCAGCACATTCCGGGCCCGAGAAAAATTCCGGATTGCCCCGACAAACTCGCGGCGAAAACATTCTGGATCGCGAACGTCCTCGGCGGAGATGGGCTCGTTTTCACGACTACGTTTTAACGCCTCGAGTCCGGGGGCCGAGTTACTGCCACGTCGGCGATAAGTCAGTCGAGCCGAGTTCTCCGGTTGAAAGAGTATAACTGTAAAGGGACGTTTCCTGCCTCGTTTCCATTCCACGGAATTGCCTCGTCGGCAAACGCTCGTTTCTTCGGCCGAAAATTTACACGAGTCGCCTCGCGTAACAGGCGACCCGAGTGCACCCGAGAACGCTATACCTCCGCCAACCTACACGCATACGTATGCATAACTATGTACATACTCGATGATCCACGCGTGCATTCTCGCGGCGATTCGGACACGTGGATCGCGGCGCGATATTTCGAGATAGCGAGGAGCGCGTGGCACGGGATCAGTATGCACGCAGGAAGTTGCGCCGGACACCTGTGGCACAAGGTGTCGCTGCCGACTTATCGGTGACCGTCGTGGGGCGCTCGCGTCGATTATGCATTCGTTTGGCGACGAGCGTTTTCCACGCCCGTCCATACTAATTGCTCTCGCACCGCGTGTTTGCAAACCTCGTTGCAGATAATACCCGACGACCAAGCACGCGAGAGCTTTCGTCGCGCCAGCATCGATCCACCGTAACGCATCGCGATACCGACCTCGCTTCTATTCCATCCGATTCAATCGGATTACTCCGGCGTCGAAGCGTCGACGACGGATTTGCCCGGTGAAATCGCTGCTCCCCTCGTTACGACTCTTCGAATTCCTCGGGGCACGCGGGGCAGCCGCGTGTTTGCATGAGTTCAAGTATGACTTATCGAAGGTAATCGAATCGATGTCGGTGCTCGAGCACCTTCCGGGTTGCCGCATTGGAATGTTGTCGCTTCAATCGGACATATTGGCCGCACGTAGGCGCGGAGTAGATCCTTTCAGACGCGATTGCCTCCATTCTCTATCGGGTATAACGACGAGTGCCGCCATTTTTTATTTCATCTCTTCACCGCTGACTTTCCTCGGTCAACTTGTCAACTTTCGCAACGACGACCAGCGTTGCTTATCTGTCCGCGAGTCGTTCGAACGGATCACGATCGAAAAGGTCGCATTTCCGGGACGATGCGCGCGCCTTTTCGATCGTTCGTCACTCGAAACGCGTTTCCTTCGCTTCGCATTTGCGGCACGCACGAATCGTCCATCGCTGTCAGGAATTTACGTCGGTCGCGACCGATAACTCCGCCCGGAGGATTCTTCCAGGCGGATCGAACCGTCGTAAAATTCCGCTCGATGGAAAAACGAAGGGACACGGTCGACGACGGTTTTACGCGCTCAGCGAAGCAACGCTGGCTAAACGGTGGGATCGTAACGACCAAGGGGATCGATTAATACCGCGTAAATCGGCACGGAAAGCAACGTTTCCGCGAGTTTAGACGCCCGAGCGTACCGCGTCGGGTTTGCCGCGCAATTCATCTCGCGATTATGCGCGCCGCGGTTAAACAAGGATCCTTTCGACTAAACGGTTTTTGAAGCGACGTCCAACCGGTTCCCGCGGAGATGCCGCGGCTCGCCTATCGTCGCGACTGAGTTACTCGGCGAGCCGAAGCGATAAATAAAACCGGACGATCTAATTTCAGTTCCGTGAAAAGAGTGGACGAGGAATCCGCGAGTGGCGGCTCGGTTGCACGCGCGCATCGATCACCCTCGCTATTTGACCGTGACTTTAATAATTGCCCGCGCGGCGAACGATCTTCCGTGATGCCGCGGAGGCCTGGATGCTTCGAGACGAATCGTTCCGCGAGCGTCCGCCGCCATGCCGCTCCGAGCCTTCCACCTCGCCGATTTATCGCCGATAGTTTCTCCGAATGATCGATTCGACTAATCATCCTTCGTGACCGGTTCCCTGGAACCGAATAGGGAACGAGCAATTCCCGACGAGTTATGTTTGGGCCTTGGGTTAATGCATCGCCAACTCGAGCACACCCTGCCAGTCGATACGTTATAACCTTTTTAACTGCGATCTCCGATGACGTTTTCCATCAACGCGACCGAGTTCGCGCGCCGCCATTACGACCGCGCGAATATTAAACGCAGCGTGGAGAAAGTCCGGGGAATCGTTATTAAACGCCATCGAACCGGTCGCTGACGATCCAATCGAGTATCGGTAGCATAACGTGTCGCGCGTTTAGAATATCACCGATAGGAACGCGTAACGTCCGCCATCTTTTTCCTCTTCCGCGAGTATCGGGAGGGCGCGACGAACCACAGTCGATAAGCCATCGATTATTCGCGGAGCGCGGTCCCAAACCCCCGGGTTAGTTATCATTGGGTCAGTATACTGCACCGGAGGTACCGATGCGCGAGCGGCGACCGGGCTGCGCGGAATGCCGGACCCGAGCGATCGAGGATTCATAGGCGATGCACCGGGTACACCGGGCTCGTTGGCCAGAGTCTGTTCGATTGGGAGCGAACCAAAGTGAAAGATCTCGAAAAGGAAGGCGATTAAGGGGGAATGGGGACCTTGAGAGCGGTCAGCCACTGCGAGGCCCGAGAAACCAGACGGCGAACAGCGGAGCCGGGTATGCGCGACCGCCATATCGTTGCGACTGCTATGCCCTGACAGACCCCGGCTAGCCACCCACACTCGCAACCGTGCTCGCTGGCTGCCAACGATCCGCTGGCCGAGAGGCTAGAAGGCTCACCTGATGGAACGCGGTGACACGACCGCCTGCGCGTATCTCTTGTTCCTTTCCCGCCAACCATTTATCATCTCTCGCGATTATCCTACGCTTTACGTAACCGCGTCACTCACGTTCACTCGCCCGTAGAAACGCGCACCGTTCGACCCCGAATCCGCGCCACGCGGAACCGATCCCTCGCTCCGGCTCTTTCACCTTTGCCACTCGGTGGATTTCGAGGACCGAGGATCGAGGCTTATCCCGCGGCGCGGTTACGGGTGGTTCTGTTTAAGGAGCGGCAAGGTCGGCCAGGCGAACGAATTCGAACGGTGAAGGGAGGAATGTCAACGATTTCGCGTTTCGTTGTGCAAATATCGAAAAGTTAAGCGCGGCGATCCGGTTGAAAGTAACGTACGGTAGGTAATACGCGCGTATGCCCGGTGCGTCGTAAAATCCGACGTTTAATAGGATCCTAAAAGCCTGGTTCTTCGTTAGCTGTGCAAACTAGCTACCTGGCAAACAGCGGCGTGCCACGCCGTGCTATGCCATGCCGTGCCTTCCACTTCTCGAATTATTCTTAACGGTTTCGTTCTCACACCCACCGGCCGCGATCGAGCATCCACTTTCGAGGAGTGGTGCACGCTGATTACCGATCGAACGGAGTTTCCTCGTTTCTTTCCTATATACCTCGGGTACTCGCGGTCGTGTCGTGGTCGTTGGCTGCTCGGTCCGGTCTCGAGGATAAAGACGAAACCGCCCGGAGGCCTCAGGATACCACTTTCCCGAGAAATTTAACGAGCCACCACGGGCCCAGTCGCTTAGTCGTCCAGGGAAAAATGGCCGCTCGGCGCGCTTTTCCCCGGCGGAGCTTCAATTACAAACGATCCGTCGGAATCCATATTTAGAAGCTGCAGGCTAGCCTTTAGCTTTCCTCTTAACGTCCCTGCGCGCGCGTTAACGCGCGGCTAAAATACGAGACGCCCCGCGTGCCGGTTGCTCGCGGTTCGCGAGCCAAGGTGCGAAAACTCTCGGCTGTACATTTACTGGATCACGAGGCGCGCTGCTGCCCGTAATAATGCACCGAGTGTAAATGATCGCGCGCGTACGCCCACGGTAATCGACATCCGGTACATCCAGCCTAGCAATTACCGCGCGCGCCTTTTCCACAATAGCGACGCCGGATTAAAAGCCGCTGCCGCGATCAGGGACCAGGGAGCACGCGCTGCGAACGAGACCCGCTAATAGCCCGTTTCGCAGCAGCGCGTGTCGTAACCCCTGCTCGCGCGAAACGCGTTCATCCGGCCGGCTCGCTCGCGCGACCGTATTTTACGGCGTATTTTTAGCGGCTGTCGGAAGAGGTCGCGAGCGTCGCTGCCTTCGATTTCCCACGTGAGTCGCGATCCATCTTTGGCGGACAATGAGCAGCAGCAGCGGGCCGAGCAGGAATTCCTCGTGTCGAAGGTGCGCCCAGGCAAACACGCCTTTGTCTCTCGCTCGAGAGAGCTGCCTCCGTTTCCAATGCTCGCTCGCGTGCACGCGCGCGAAACCGGAGAACCTTAGCGGCGCGTAACGCACCGCGAGATTAATGCGTAACCTTTATGAAGCGGCTCGAGTGGATCGGAGTCCGCGTCGCGACGCGGCACGCTGCGCGAGACGGCCGCGCGCGTGGGCGTGCGTGCCGCGTGTTCTCCGCTCGTGCTTTACGCTTCGACGAATTCCTGCGCCGACCGCGTCGGGCTCGCGAACGGAATCGGCCAGCCCCACGCGTCGCGAGTCGTTCGAGATTCCGCGAGCGTAATCTCTCCGCTCGCGCGCGCGCGCGCGCCGCGGGAGATACGTGGCAATGGCGGAGAACGCGGATCGACGCGAAAGGCGCTAAAGGCGCTAACATTTTTGCGCAGTTGCCTCGGTTAATGGACGTAATCGGCCGATTCCACCGGGTTTAATGGACCCCCTCCGCGAGCTGCCCGCTTGATTGTTTCGCATTGACCTCGAACGCGGCTTTTAATTTGCCAAGCGCCATTCCTCCCGACGTCTGCATAGACGACCGTGGAATAACTAACGCGTCGCTTCATTTCGACTTACCATTTGCATTGCACGTGTCCTTCTTGCCCGGCGATTCCTGTCGTTCCGCTTTTCCCGCCGCGCTCACCTCCGCTTCCATCGTCTCTTTGTTCCTGCGGAGCAAACGCCATTCCGTTATTACGAATGGAATATCGATCGGGAGAACGATACTCTTGCACGAGGGTGGTTCTCCGAATAAACGCGTAATCGGATCCTCATTTTCCAAAAAATCGGGCGCCGAGAGAAAATTATCGCGAGAAAATGTGCCGAACGATTCCTCCGAGTGTATCATTAGACGCCATAACTGCGCCCCCTGGGATTTCGCCGCGTGCCTCGAGCGCGCAGCCCTCGCGAATTCCTCGGGGTCGTCCCTGGAACGTGGATCCGCTTGGATCCCGACCGATCGTTCGCCGATTGCCACGCGCGTGATCGACCCGTCCCGAAGAACCGCGCGAAATGGTAGGAAAAGGCGTGCCGAAAAACGCGGCACCGAATCGACGCTCGTGTGTGCATCGAGCTAGGTGCGGTTGGAGCGTGCTATAAATAAATACGAGTAGCGTTTTGCAAGCGCAAATCGTTGCGGGCATCTTAATCGAGGCAAACCGGAGGTACGAAAACGGAATTTGCTTACAATTAAAGAACACACCGCGCGCGAGGTTTCACGGCGTGCTACATGGTCGAGAATTAATGTACTGCGAACTGCTACCTACTTAGGCTTCCTACGTAAACACCGCGACAGATAAGATAGCCGATCGGCGAGGAACGCGTTATTCCGGCAAAATCTGCTAGATGGAACACTTTGATAGTCCGCTGCGAGCTACCGGGACCAGTTCCGCGGCAAAATCGGCTAGCAGATCTGCAGGTAGCTCGTGTTCCCTCTGTCAGGAACAGGTTTCGCAAAGTTGAACGACACGTTCGTCGTCCGGCATATTGTTCCATCCTAAAAAGTATCGCCTCGTCGGATTCCAGAGATGGTACATCGTCGACCATTCGCACGACGACAGTCACCGTCATTCGTACCCCCAGCGACAGTCGAGTTTTCTCCGCAACCAGGTCGGAAACGAGCGTAAACGACTGACAGTTTGATCGAGAAATTTGACAGAGAGACGAGTTTCTAGGGTCTCAACCGACGCGTCGAACTACGAGTACCTGACGCGACAGCTCGTTCGTCGGATGAAGCAAGGCTTAACGTGCAATCGCTCGGTTCTTTCCTAGAAGCTGTCAAAATGGGACTCACGGGTTCGTGTATTCGAGAGAGTTCGTTTCCTCTTCCTCGCCTATGGTGGCCAAGTTGCTCTGCCAATAATAATCCCCATCGTCGCTCTCTTCGCTCGTGTCGTCATCCTCGATCATCTCCTTGCTGCTCCGAGTGCGACTAGCTGTCAAATTGTGCACGCTAACGTCGTTGCACGACCGATAGGATTCCTCGCTCTCGTCGCTCTCCCGTCGTCCGAATTCGTCCTTCTTGGACACCGAGTCGCATCCCCTGGACCTTTCCAGACTGTCACTTCCAGAGGAACCTTTCTCGTCCGACTCGTCTATAGGTTCGTTGAACTTTGTCACCTGTTCGCCATCTTCGTCCGAGATGCTCGTCTCGGTCGAACTGGTCAACGCGTTTCTCATTTCAGGCTTGGGTCTCTCCTGTTGATAGGTCCCACAGGCCGAATTGACAACCTTGATCCTCTCGCTGTCAATCCTCCGTTCGCTCTCGGTGGAGCATTTGGCTTTCCCGGTATCCTCGTCGACATCTCTGCGCAAGATGGAATTGGTCCTGCGAGGGGGCAACGCTTTCGCTTTCCTTATCTCGATGATCTCCAAGACCTTGTTCGTCCTGTGTCCGTCGTCCTCCAAGAAGTCGTAGTTGTCCATAGACTCGGTGTCGTCGGTTTCCTCGGTCCTCTTCTTCTCCGAGTCGCACGCATCGACGCCGACGTTCTTGAACGACGTCGAACACGCGTCGGAATCGCGTCTGTCCAGAGTCTTTGACCTGTCCTCGAGCTTGGAGCGAACGGGGATGCTGGCGACAGCGTCCTCGAGCTTGCCGGTGGCGACGTCGACGCTCAGGCGTTGGGGTTCCACGGACTCGTGCTCGAAACTCGTTTGTCCGGACTCGGGCAACGCGGAGGGCTTGACCTCGGTCCGGGGCACGATCGTGGGTGGCGGTGGTGGCGGCGGTGGTCTCTTCCGTCTGATCTTCACGTCTCTCCTTGGCAGCGGCTTGGGCGGTAGAACAGGTGCATCTTGGCTGTCGGAAGCCTCGATGCTAGATTGCTCGGACAGTTTCTGGGAACGGGAGTCTGCGGCGCGATCGTTGCCCGGTTGATTGACGCTGATCCTGTTTACGTGATTCCTCGCCGGCAGAGGCGGAGGCGTCCTGTCCGAGGCTCGTCCACCGGACGTTTCCTTGTGCTTCTCAGGCTCCGGCAAGGAGCTCGCCGCGTGGAATTCCTCGTGGATGCTGTTCACGCGCTCGACGAGCTCGACGTCGTCCTTAATTGGCCTGAAATGCGTGGTCGAGTCGGCGGCCAGATCGGCCGTGTAAAAAAGGTCAGGCCTGGCTTCGTGGCCGTAGCTCAGCGGCGCGTCCTGGAAGCTCAACGGCGGCTGAAAGGTGATCGTTTCCTCGATCAGCACCGTGTTCGGTGCCACCACCGCGGTGATCTTCTCCACTTCGCCTCGGGATTCCACGTGGGTTACCGCCTCCGAGCTGGCTAGGCGACGAAGCAGGTAATCGGGCGGGTTCGACGGATAATCGTCCAAGTTGTCGAAGGAACAGATGGCTTTGGAGAGTTGCGAGTCGCGGTCGGACGATCGGTCGAAATCTTGGTCGATTCGCGAAAATTCGTTGGGTTGCTCGGACGTGGTGGACGCGGTGGAGGCGGTCGAAATGGTGGATACTCGGTCGGAGGTGGAGAATCGGTCGATCACCGTGGACATGGAGCTTCCAGTGTCGTCGGACGTGCTTCCGTGCGTCGATCCGCACTGCGATCTTGCGTCCACGTACACCATCGCTTCCGGAGGTTCCTGCGAACGTACGAACATTAGCGACTCGAATCCGAGAATTTACGCGCGATCGGTTTTAAGAAAAGCGTACTGCGTTACTCTGTTCACCTGCTTGGATTTCGCGAGCTCCGGCGATCGTTCCTTCGGCGATCCCTTGGGACTGTCTTGAACGGATCCGTTGGCACTCTTCGGCGAGGACTCGCAGCTCTCGAAGGAGGTCGACTTGCTGTTGTCGATCTGACTGGCGGGCTGCGAGCTCGGGGAGGCATTTTGAGAATTGTTCTGCGTGCTGGTCTGCGAGCTGGTCTGCGAGCTACTCTGCGACCTGGATCCGTTCCAGGACTTCTTCACAGGACTCGGATTCGCCTCGCCGTCGGCCAGACCTCGGGCTTGCCTGAGCTTCCGCGGCGGCACGGGCGGTGGCGCCGAAGGCAATTCGGGCGGCACTTTGTTTTTCTCCGGCGAACTCTTTTTCTCTGCGCTCACGACTTCGGGCCTCAGCGCTCCTCTGCACCTAACCATTAGCTTGATAACCAGCTGCGACTCCTTCAGCCGCCTCACGCAATCCAGTCGAGTCATGTGTGTCACTGGTACACCGTCTATCGAGAGTACCTGGAAAAGAGACGCGGTAACATGACCGGTGTGTGTGCACGCGAGATGCGACAAGCTCGTTTCTTGCCCGGACTCGCCACGCTATAAACAAACCGCGCGCCGCTTCTCCTGGGAATCGTTACGCGACAAAGTGGGTCTGGAAAATTACGCGCGTCTCCCGTGACACGGAAAACCGATCGATTCGTCCCGATCGCGAACCGATCGTTTCCTTACCTCGTCGCCCTCGCCCAGCGTGCCCCACGAGCACTTGGCCCGGCTCGCGGGGCTCTGCTCCGCGCAGCTCTGAACGAACAGCCTCCTCACCCTCTCGGACGTCTTGTTTCCACCCTCGAACTTCAACCCGAACCCCAGTCGCTCCCCGGGCAGCCGGTAGACCTCCACCTCCTCCTCCAGTGGCCCGTCGATGCCATTGCTCTTGAGCAAGGTGACCAAGGGGGGAGCCGGTTCATCCTCTTTCTTCCCGCTGCCGATTGACAGCACCGTGACGAAATTCTCCGGCGGTGGCTGGCTCTCCACGCTCACCACCGTCACGAAATCCTCCGTTGCACTCTTGGCGACATCCATTTTCCGGATCGTTCTTAAAGCGTTCCATTCATCGCAAGCCCGCTGATCTTTACAGTCCGGAATGCTGGCCACTCCCTGAAAGCAGGTCCGTACACCATTGTAGACGATCTATGTCGTAATCGATGGACAAGTTTTCTCGTCGGTTCCAGCGAACTTTGCCCGTTTTACAGGCTAGACGATCTTTTTCTACCTGCCTCGTCGAACCGCGTTATTACAGCTTTCCCCGTTAATTCGATTATACCTCGATACAACGCCATCGCGAGGCCGGATTAAACGCGTTTGCGTCGTTTCGCGCGCGCCAAGGCGGAACAGGCGAAATTCGTGGAAGCCTGGTATCGCGTCGGCTGTGACGAGTGGAAACGGTAGACGAAGACGAGGATCGCGAACGATTCGATGCCACGGATCTTGTAGGTCGAGGGAAATTGGAATGCGTACGCGCACAGTTGCCAAGCAGAAATCTTCGCGGATTGTCATCGAGTCGGCGAATAGTTGCCGGCAAACTGTGTCACGTAGCACGAAGATCTTCTCGGACGGTCATTAAGCGATCTTAACAACATGCCGGCGAGCTCGCGTGACCAACTTAACGCGGAACTTTCATGCCGCCGCGCTGCAACTGTTCGTTTTCCCGGCTACCGCAGTAGCGCTCCTGCGATACGAATACGCGGATATGAAAGAATCGCGCGAATACGAATCGGGAGAATTCGACGACGCGATGCGCACTAGACAAACCGGAGAAAAATCCAACACTGGCTGGATCTTTCTCTCCGCGCGCTCGAGCCACGATCTCGCGGAGATCTCTTCTCACGATAGAGAGGATGCTTTTGCAGAGAGCCGAGCGATTCCCGCGACCATGCAGCCTCGTCTCGGCCAATGAGTCTTCGACGGGCGACTCTTTATTCACCGCCTCCGTCCGTTTTCACTCGTCAGCATCCCGATCGTCTAACGATACGTATATCGCTCTTCCCGTCGCGAGAAAGTACGCTCGCTCGCCTCTAAACCGGGGACCACCGCGCGCGCGCGCGCGCGCCGTTTCCCTCCCCCTGTGCCCGACCCACTGGCCGTCGTTTCTCCGCTCGAAGCCGCGGCGGATTTTCGCGCCGCGCGAGAAGTAGAAAGCCGATTGACCCGCGGGTCATCGTCGGCCGATCAGCTGATCGCCACCTGCCCCTACTCTTCGCGCCGCGCGGAATCACGGTCGTAATTTTTCCTATCGCTCGCGCGAGGGTCCTTTTCACGGCGAGCCGTCTCACGCGATTCGCGAGAATGGAAAGTCCTTCCACGGCCAGGCCTCGTAAATCACTACGGTGAAACAGCCGAGGCTGTTGCCGCGCACGCAACCTTCGCACTCGCGGAAAACCTCCAGACGGCTACTGGAAAACGATATCGATCTGCACGATCGACACGGCAGGCTCGTCGGCGCCTGGAAGAAGCAACAGGAAGCGCAGGGAACCGCGCTCGTTAACGGTTACACCGGGGATTCCAGTGGTCGGATCATCGGCTCGATGACACTCGTCTCCTCTGACCATACCGTCGCTATCCTATCCGCGTTGGGGAAAATCGAACACGAACGGGGGGCTTCTTTCCTCGATAGGGAGATCGAGGTAGCCGAATTTCGGTCTCGAGCTTTCTACCTTGCGCAGGCTTGCTCATCCTGATCGGAGAAGCCCTAGGTATCTGGAATATTTTGGAAACGTATGGTAGTATCGAGAGATTCTAGATTCCTTGGTGCGAGATCAGGCTAGAGATGGGCGAGAAAGCCTGGGAAGAAGCGTCGTCAGCTATGGCAGCGTTTCTGGGTACCGGAGACGGCTCGAAATCCTCGAGGAAGAAGCGCGAGTCCGTCCAAAGGCTGGTAAGCACCTGGAAGAAGCAGGAGGAAGTGGAGGGAACCGAGTTCGTTAACGGTTACACCGGGGATTCCAGTGGTCGGATCATCGGCTCGATGACACTCGTCTCCGCTGAACATCCTGTCGCTATCCTATTCGCGTTTCGAAAATCGAACACGATCGAGAGGCTTCTTTCCTCGATAGAAAGATCGAGGTAGCCGAATTTCCGACTCGAACTTTCTACCTTGCGCAAGGTTGTTCAACGCCAATCTGATCGGAGTAGCCTAGCTATTTGGAATATTTTGGAAACGCGTGGTAGTTTCGAGAGATTCTAGACTCTTTGGTGCGAGATCCGGCTAGAGATGGACGAGAGAGTCTGGGAAGAAACGTGGGCCGCGATGGCGGCGTTTCTGGGCGCAGGAGATGGCGCGAGGTCCTCGAGGAAGAAGCGTGGATCCGGCCGAGGATCCCGAAGCCGGCTGCGATGGGGAAAAAATGTATTCGTGGCCGGAGGCCGGGGTAGGACGGGAAGAAGCCGAAGAACCATACAAGTGCGCGTAACGGAATTCGTAGCCGCAGGGCTGAGCGCCGCCGCATTCTCGATATGCCGGCTCTCTCGCGCCGCTCACGGTACCAGTGTGCCTCTTGAAAATATTACGAAACCCTGTTCCGATTCGCGAGATGCGCCCGATCGATCGCACCTGCCCTGGATAACGTCGTCTTTCGTCCCAGCTCTGACACAGAAATCCCGCTCGGACCGTTGCGAGATGACCGGTTGCCATATAGCCGGACAGCCTGGCGAATGGATGGAAAGTCGCGGAAAGCTCGTTGGTAAAAATGGCGGAATTCCATAGGCAACTGGCACTACTCTCGTTAGCCGGACAGGCAAACTCGGTCTCTCGCGCGGAATCGCGTTTACGATCGCGACTCGTTACCGTAAACGACGCCAGAATTCGCCGAGGAACGGCGAGAGAGCGAGCGCGTGGACTCGGAGTGCGTGTAATTAGAAATTGCCGCGCGTTTTTGCGCCGATTCGCACCGATTTCCTCGCCATTCGAGATAAATTCGTGAATCGGTCGAAGGATCGCTCGCCGAGCGAATTGGCACGTAACTGCGTCGCGAGGAACCCCCTGAACTGCTCCGTCCGCCTTGACACCCAAAACTGTACCGCATCCTAATAAATGCACGGCTCGATTACGACCCGGGTAATCGGTTTGTCAAACAACCGGGACAGTTGAACCTGCTCGGAATCGGTAAACCGCTCGAAACTGACCTACAACTCGTCTCCATTCTACTCGCGCCTCTGGTCTAGCCCGGACGCGCTCATTCTACTCGCGTCTACCCAGCTGCGTTCCTGATACCGGCCGAGTCTGTTCCAGCAAACGGCTCGATCGGTTCTTCCGCGCTAACGGAAAATCGGATTCCTGAATCGGTGTGGAAATTCTAGTTTCGAGGCGGATGAAACGGGCAGAGTGGGCGGTGCTAGACGGAACGGGAAACGTTTCGCGATGCGTGGTTAGCTCGAGGGGGGCCACGTGTCGGCTACCTTGCGTAATGCCTCGTGGATGATTTGGGAAGCATCTCGGGGAGATGGGAAATGGGGCCGGGTATGCGGAAAAGCGCGATCGACGAGCGCGTTAGGCCGCGACGAAGGTAGACACGCTTGCCCTTATTCGGGAGCGTTCCGCGCGTAAACGTTTCCTGTAACCCTTCGGAATTCCGCATTTTCCCAGCCGTAAACGACGCCACGATGCGGCGGAATTACGTAACGCCGGCGTTCTCCGTCACGCTTCGCGGATTTTGACAGCGTGCTCCATTCATTACTCAAATCTGCGCTCCTCGCGTCCGTTTCGCCAACAGGGAAAACGCCGTTTTAAGCTCGTCCCGTTTTTTCTTTTTTTCTTTTTTTTTTTCCCCTCTTTCCGCCATTTTTTCCTCTTTCCTCTCGAACGCGCGCGAGCCACGCGACGAGGCAAGGAAGATTTATCGCTTCACTTTTCTTTTCGTCACGCAATCAGCCTCGCGAGTGACCGTCTATCTTCGGGGCTGGTTCGCGAATTTCAAATGTAAATTTCGCCTTTAATTTTGCAACTTTCCGCCCGACTTTCGGTTTCACTTTTCCGAGTTACTTCACGCCCCTGCTCTTCTCGAGCGCCTTTCCCGCGTCTACCGAGACGACGGTTGCTCTCGGTTCGTCTCGAATCGTCGCTTCGACGTCGCGAACGTGACGAGCGTTCTTGACATCTACTTGACACAGGCTGGGTCAGAGGTACCTAGATATCCGAGAGATTTAACTCGGAACGTACATCTTAGACGGCTTGTACGCGAGAGGACAGTCGATGCCACGTTACCGATCGCGCGCGGAGTGAGATATTTACTCGCCGAGTGCGTCCTCGTGGCCACGGTCGACGGCGAAGGTAGGCTGCCAGTTTCTCGGCCGAATGGAACGGCGTCGAAACGGGCGTGAAACACGGAAGCGTTGTGCAACGACGGAATAAAAGAAAAGTCGTGCACGCTGCTCGCACCGGCTCCGTCGTTGGAGCGTTACGCGCGGCGGTAAAGAGATCGCGCCGCGTCTGCGTGGCCGCTTGGCAAGCGTGGCGCTTCCTCGCGTCGTCGGCGTGCTCGGAACTTTCACGAGAATCGGGAATAATTATCCGTGCATCGGCTGCGCGAGTGGCTACCTGGCGGGTAGAAAATCGCGGCTAGAAAATCGCGGCGAGTCGTCGCGGTCTCTCCGCTGGTGGAGAAAAGAGTAAAAACGGTAAAATGCCATCGACTTTCAAAGGCCCCGCGCTTGTCCGCTGCCGTGAAACTGGTTTCGCCGCGGAGATTTCTCGTGGATCGGAGGAAACGTCGCCTCGCGTTATCGGCGGCCTTTTACTCCCTCGACGGAGAAAACGAGGAAGCGGAGACGGCTAACCGCGCGCGCGTGCGCGCGTTCTCGCCGACCTCGAGAGGTTCGATTCCGTTGGCAGATCGAAGACCGATACGCGACGCGATAACGAGGATTTTTCACGTCCCACGTCTGTTTCGTATCAGCCGCGTGACGTTCGTAGAAGCCGTAGCAGCGGTGTCCGGTTAAAAGGATTAAACGTACGCGGTTTCGACAGCGAGTCGCGAGATCGCGAGAGTCTCGATACGTCGCGTTCGATACGTCTTTGGCACGTCGCATACACGCTCTCCTCCACCTGTCACCGTGCTTTTTCGAGTCGAGCCAGCGTCACGCTCCGCGCCTACCTTGACTAACGTTTCGTATAATAGCCGCGACGTCACTCGCATACCTCTGCTCCTCTGCTCGGCCTTGCGGTACTCGCTACTCCAGGGATCAGCCTTGGAAGAGCCTCGATCCTTTGCCGATCCTTCGCCGATCTTTTACCCATCGAGGTTGACCCGGTGCCGCGACACGGAAGAATCGCAGTCGCTCGCGATTTCTCGGTTCCCTCGCGATCCCGTAGAATCGGTCGTGCCGATTCCCACGACCATTACCTCTCTACTTACCATTCATTCGCCACTCGTTTTCATCGCCGGGAAAGAAGCGAATCGTCCCTGGCTCGTGCTCGCACCGGCAGTCCCCTGACCACGTGATCCCTCGGACGCAGGTCGCTGGGACTTGTTACCAGGCTGCCCGGAGCCCGATACGCGGTGAAATCCGTGTGGCTAGCTGGGCCGCGAGGATCGCGCGATCGACTCCCGGGATTCGCGACGCGCTGGATCGGCGGCGCGGCTCGGGCCGTGAAGCGGGAAGCGCGACGAGTCGGCGAAGCCGGTGGCAGCAGCAACAGGAGACACGGGGCGAGGTGTGTGGCGATCGGGCGCGATCACGTGGCCAGCACACGCGGAAATCGATGGTTCGACGTGCATTCGGGACAACGCGCCGTGCCGGACTGGCTCACCGGTAGGCTGACTTTCTTCCACGCCGCGCCGCGGATCGCCCCTTTGATTACAAACACCGTCTCCTGTCTCTGTCCCCCTTTCTCTCCGCCTCGCTCTCTCCTGCCGCCCGTCTCTCTCGCTCTCCCACCTCTCCCTTCCGAGGTACACGTCTACCCGCGTCCCCCGTTCGCTCAACCTCCTTTACTCGCGAACCAAGCGCCCATCCGCGTCTCCCGCTCCGCGTGTACCGAGGCCCGTTCCTCCCCCCCCCCCCCCCGCCCCCCTTCGGCCCGGCAATTTCGTCGGACCTGTCTTTCCGATCCTGCACCGCGACTCCATCCACGCTTCGTCCACGTTTCGTCCACCACGCGTCGCCCATCCGTCCATCCTCCATCCACGCCCTCTCGACGTCCTCTCGACGCCCCATCATCCACCGTCAACGGTGCATCCTCGCTCTTTCGACCCTGCATCCGTAATCCATCCGTCGACGCTCCGTCAATGCCTCGTCAACGTTCCGCGAACGATCCATCGACGAATCGCGAACGGTACCATCGACGCTTCATCCGTGATCCACCGACGATCCGTCCCCTCTCGACGCCCTGTCGACGTTCCATCGACGATCCATGGCCGAGACGCGGCTGTCGACGGTTCAGAATGATACTTGACCGACGGCGTGGAGATGTTAAGTAGAGATCGACCTCTTTCCGCGCAGACCTGGGAGAAATTGCGCGAATCGAAGGAAGAGGATGGAGCGGTTTCGAACTTTCGAAAAGAGTCGTCGGATTTGCGCGCTGCGTTGGAAGCGACTCGCGGCGAGTCGCTGCGACCCGATCCCACCACGCGCACCTTGCTTCGGCAGCGTGGCCTACCAGCCAGGCGATCCGACCCAACGAGATTCTTGCGGTGTGGCCGCGTATTATCCGCGGTCGCCGCCGCCGCACTTGCCGCTCCGAATCGGCCCGTATTTCCACGTTACGCACCGATTAAGCGATACGCGTAATTCCTGCTCGGGTTACGCGCCGCCGGTGTACACCTGTTCAAACTTCACCCGCGAATCCGCGCAGGCTTTCGAGAGATTGTTCGCGACGAATCGGGCACTACGATTCGACAACGACGTTTTCACGCGTTTCTCGTCTATTTAGGTCAATTGGAAATTTTGGAAAATTCCCGGCGTGGTTTACAGTGCCTGGTATTTCGGCGAGAGAATGTCTCGCGGGACGTGAAACTCGATGTTAATTCGCGACGCTTGAAAATCGCGGAAAATTTAGATTCGCCCTATTTTCCACTACCTTTCGTACTATGTCATAAATGAAATGAAAATTAAATTTGCTCACCGTGTCGCGAAACACGTTGGGATGTAAAATTATAGAAAAATTATATATCCCGTTACGAAATTCGAAATCGGTGGGAAGGGGTAAAAAAATTATTAAAAATTGCTACTCGGATTTGCGCGATTTACCTTTTTGCGAGGAAATATCGGCCTCACCGCAGTGGCGAAAATGGCATAAAATTCACAGCCGATGGATTAATTTGTGTTCGCGCAAAGGCACGTTCGTCGCGCAGCGAATGCTTGGAAAATAGTCGAAAGTTATCGCGAACTAAAATTCCCTGGAATCCTAGGCTGCATCTCGTACGCGGAGGAATGTCCATCTCGAAACTGCGCGATTCCTCTGCGTGTCGACGAATTATCCTCCGACTTTCCATAACGATTAAGCCAGGAGAAAAGTGCCAGCGGCGCACTCCTCTTCTCCGCCATTACTATCACCTCAACTGGTCTCGTCTAGCCCTAGAGCCGACGAGGCCGAAACTCTCGCTGTACCGACGCTCGAGGTCGCGACCGGTCACGATCGAGGGACGATCGATGGCGCGGAAACCGCTTGGAGTGAGAATCGCGGGGCCCCGCGCGTCCCAGAAGCGACGGGAATTATCGGAGGAAAACTCGATACTCGAGTTACGTGGATGCGATTCTCACCGATACGCGGCTCGTCCGACGGTAATCCTGTCAGACGTGACCGACATACCACTGGCCCGTTTCGCGAAACCGCAGGGGCCCGACGCGCGCGCGCGCGAGCATCGCCGAGCGGATCCGTGGCCCGTTGGGACCCTTCCAGCGAGTACTTAGCCGCGACTCTGCTCGTCGTTGTCGATTACTCGCCATTAGAGGCACTTTCGCCTGCAGAGGCAAAACCGTGCCGCTCGCTGGCCACGCGGGCGAAAACGGCGGCAGGAATGTCGGAAGTGGAATTATGCAAAAGCCGCAACAATGCGGAGAGACGCGGAGGTTGGAAAGCGGCGACGGCCGTGAGAATGTTGCGCGGTCGTTTATCGGGATCGCTGATTCAGAGCCAGAGGGCCGAGAAGCGTTCGTTTTCCGCTCGAGTTTCGAACATCGGCCGTTAGAAACTTCTGCGGGACGCGCGGGGTCCGTCGAAAGGGAAAAGAAAGTCCGACGATGAACGCGCGTCGCGGAATCCTTCGCGCGGAAACTCGAAGAGCCGCGACGATCGCGTGGACGATTCCGGTGGACCTTCGAATCTCGGCCAAAATCTAACCCTGTGTATAATTTTCCAAACGACGCGAGATAATTATTCCGCGACCGTACTTTCGCTCGCGTAATTCTTCCGCGAGTAGGAAGCTCTGGCGAGGACCGCGCCGGAAGTGCATCTGCCGCGAGAGTCTCTGGCGCGAAACCAAAACAACCCTCGCGAACGAGTTTGCCCGCCGAGCGGTTTCCGAGATGGAGACGCGGCGGCGACAGTTACGAAAGAAACGCGGCAAAAAGCGCGACGAAGCAGCTTACCGGCGCTTTCACCGCGAGGATCGGCCGCCGCCGAGGCTTCCAGCGGCGGATGTTGCGTCGACCTGCTCGCTGTCCCGGATATTTTCCGGCACGCGGTTAGACGATAAAATCGGAGCGGGCAGTTGCGCGATCGGACGGGGAAAAATCGGCGATCGAAGGATCGCGGCCGGTGATCGATCGGCGATCCATCGGCGATCCATCGGCGTCGGATGATCGGCGCGGCGCGAGGGTAGGGGCACCGAGAATTCCTGGCAAACGACGATTCGTCGAACGGGAGTTGCGGCTGCGGGCCCGTGGTACGTTTTAACGGTATATTTCCATCGCGCGAAGATCTGGGTTGCTGGTGCGAGCGGCGGCGCAAGGTGCGCGCGTGATTTCGCTCGCTCGCCGCGAGGTCAACAATTTCGCGCTGCGAACGTCCGTTTTCCCTTCGCGCCGCTGCATCGCGGTCATGATTAATCACCGCGAGCGCTCTCTTCCGTCTCTTCCTCTCGGTGACTGACCCCGAAACGCGGCCGAAAAGAGGCGACACGCGAGTGCACGGGAAAATCGGCGCGTTTCGAAATCAAGCGACTTTTGCGCAACGACGGGACGAACGAACGAAAACGCGACGGTGCCGATCTCGGCTGGTCGGGTCGCATCGAATCGAGGGGAGATCGGTATAGGTGACTCGGATGCGTGGAGGGAAAGAAAGGAACGAGTGACGGATTGGGTCGCGTAACGAGGGCGATCGGCAGCTCGCCTAGCAATTACCGATTCCAGGGGCCGTCCCGTGAACCTCGAATCGCGTGGAATCGGCGAGCGGATCGAGCAACGGTGCATAGGCGTCGCGTGCCAAGAATTCCGCGCGGCGTCTCTTGTCCGGCCGGTGCCCGGCTTCCCTTCCAACCGATTTTCCCAAGTCTTCCTCTCCTGCTCCACTTGCGAATCGCTCAGCAGG
>NW_016909491.1:28807-78800 GCF_001483705.2 Eufriesea mexicana | reverse complement strand
GCAGGAAACGATCCGGTTTCGCTAATCGCTCGCGTCTCCGATCTTTGTCACCGCGGTTCCGGGCGAGTCGATGCGGGAAAACGAAAAGGCCGCGCGCGGACTTTCGCGAAAGCGAATCTTTTTTTCGCCGATCGTCTCTCCGTCTCTCTCCCGCCGCGTGCCAGCCTCTCTCCGCTTGGAGAGAAAGAGACCGCCGCCCGCGGCGACGGAGCAAAAGGTATGCGGCAGGTGGCTTTCCGATCGGAGTCGGTAGGCGTCTCGATGAACGCGCGCTCGTGCAGCTCGGAACGAGGACAACGATCTCCGCGCGTCTGTTTTGGAATCGTATCGCTCTGCGGCGCCAATCCATGCCCGTTTTCTCCGTCTCCTCGTTACCATTCCGTGCCCTCGCTCGTCCGCCATTCATCCCCCTTTTTTACGATTAATTCCACGCGTCGGTCTCGATAATCCCGCGCCATCTTCCTCTCTCCCTGGTTGCCAACTCGTTTCTGCGATTCCATTGCCCGAATGCTCCTCTGTAAATCACCCGAACCGCTTCCAAATGTGATACCAGCGTGTCCATTAACGCGAATTCCTCGACTCCGTCGGGGAGAACCGTCTTCCGTTTCTCCGAGTCTTAGCCGGGTCGTTGGATCACTCCGCGAGACGTGGCCAGCGAGGAAGCAGCTCACCGGTTTGCGACATAGGTGTCAAAACGGTGGGAGCAAAAAAATGTTTCCCTGGAAACGGCTCGTTTTCTGGGGTTAACGACCCCGAAATTTCGCGATCCTCGAGGAGCCAGGCACAACCGGCAGAGGTAGAAGAGGGTGGCAGAAAGGGAGACGGCGTACGGCGCGAGAGACGAGGAGTGGACGAGGCTTCTTCCTCCTCTTCCTGCCCGTGCGCGGGAACAGAGATAAAATTGGAGACGGTTCGGGGAACAGGTAGTAACGGTACCTGCCTGGTTCAGACCATCTCTTCGGGCATCTAACTTTGAATATCGGAACGTCCCGATGACGCCGAGCTCAACGGGCTTGTCCTCGCGCTCGCTCATCGATTTCCCACGGACAATGGAAAACTTCGGGGTCTCGGTCGCGAAGCCTATGCGTCGATTACCTTCCAACGAGGCCCAACGTCTAATCGAATCTCCGTTTCCTCGTGATTCGTGATACCTCGATTCCTGTCTCGTTCCTTCGTCCCGTGCGATTCTCTAGTGTTCGACTCTCCCGTTCGAAAATTCCGTTCGATTCGCTGTTCCTATGGAAAATGGACCCCGATCTCCGTCGCAACTCGTTACGCTGGTTAGACGCGAACAAAGCGGCTGCTCCGCGGATCACGAGCCGTCTCCTCGAAGCCAGCCAGCTGAGTTTTCGTTGAAACTCGCGAATGATATAAATATCCCTGTACTCGTACGATCTCCTTCGAGAGATTGGCCACCGAGAGTGGCCAATTAGCGAAATGGGCAAGATTAATGATCGGCGGTATTATGTTTAAGAAGCAACGGTTCCTTTCGTGCTAATCGGTGTCAACGATTTTTCAACAGCCAAGTTCCGTTCTCTCCTTCGCGTATGAAGCGTGATTAAAATTTGCTACAAACGATTCGATCGTGATCGTTAGAGGTTGGAAAGTCGGCAATCGAATGAGCTAATAGGGCTCGGTTTCAAAATTTTAGCAAGATTGGTCAATTTCGACGAAATTGAGCAACGATATCGAAGATTCCAACTTTCTTTTCGCCTATGGGGTTTTGCATTATGCTTCTCCGTAGAGGTCTGCGAAATCTCGTTTTTCCATTTTCATTAACTTCATCGAATCTCGATGTCGTGTTTCGCGTATTTTTGCTCTGCAGATACCTCTCGAGAGACGCGAATTCGTTCCAACCTATTTGTTCTCGAGGAACTCGAAGTATTCCGAGATCCCTCGTGCAGCGGTTTTCTTCCTAGCCGTAGATCATGGATCGGCAATCGTAGTATCGATTTCGACCATCGTAGTTGCGAAACGCCCACTTGGAACTCAGTTAAATCCACCCACGTTTCGTCCAAACCTCCGTGATCGGGTCTTTCGTTAATCACTCGCCGAATATGCTGGTCGTCACGTCGTCACCTTGCACTTCTGAGTGTTCCGAAGTCCGGCAAGTGGCCGGAATTGTATTCGTGACTCGGTGAAACTTCTTCTCCGGCGACCTAACGCTAATTCGGTCGCGGATAATTCGTCTTCGTTGGCTCTGAGACGTTCGGAACCTTTGGTAGACCCCTGACTGGGCTTTGACAAAATGTCTTCCTATCTGCTGACGCGAAAATTCGGGATGGATCGCGTGAAATCGACGGACGGTCCTTCCCGTGGAATTGCCGGGTGAAAATTGCTGGGTTTGCTCGCGCGAAAATTCCACAGTCGGGATAGATCGCGCATAGAATCGATAGTGGGTCCTCCCCGTGGAATTGCTGGGTTTACTCGCGCGAAAATTCCGCAATCGGGATAGATCGCGGGTAAAATCGATGGGTGGTCCTCCCTACGGAATTGTTGGGTGCTGTTTGCTCGCGCGAAAATTCCACACTTGGAATGGATCGCGCATAGAATGGATGGTGGGTCCTTCCCGTGGAATTGCTGGGTTTGCTCGCGCGAAAATTCCACAGTCGGGATAGATCGCGCATAGAATCGATGGTGGGTCCTTCCCGTGGAATTGCTGGGTTTACTCGCGCGAAAATTCCGCAATCGGGATAGATCGCGCGTAAAATCGATGGGCGGTCCTCCCTACGGAATTGCTGGGTGTGGTTTGCTCGCGTAAAATTCGGGATAGATCGCGCTTAGAATCAACGGACGATTCCTCCCGTGGAATTGCCGGGTCTGCTCGTGCGAAAATTCCGCAGTCGGGATGGATCGCGCGTAAAATCGGTGGGTGGTCCTTCTCACGGAATTGTTGGGTACTGTTTGCTCGTGCGAAAATTCCACAGTCGGGATGGATCGCGCATAGAATCGATGGTGGAGCCCTCCCACGGAATTGCTGGGTGAAAATTGCCGGGTTTGCTCGCGCGAAAATTTCGCAATCGGAATGGACCGCGCGTAAAATCGATGGGTGGTCCTTCCCACGGAATTGCTAGGTGCTGTTTGCTCGCGTGAAAATTCGGGATAGATCGCGCTTAGAATCAACGGACGATTCCTCCCGTGGAATTGCCGGGTCTGCTCGCGCGAAAATTCCGCAGTCGGGATGGATCGGTTGTAAAATGGACGGCCGATCGCGGCTGGAATTCGCGGCGCTGGTAAAATCGTCGCGGAGGAATAAGAGGATCGCAAAGGTCGCGACGATTGCTCGTCGTGACGCGAGAAGGCACGTTCTTGAAACGTGGAATCGAGGTCAGCCTCTCGGTGAACGGGCGCTGCAGTTGCACGTAGAACAGGCCTGGAGAGTTGCGAGCGAGCGGACGAGGCGGGATGCAAAGCGGAGGAACGAAATCGGGATATACCTGTTTGCCGTGTTTCGCGGACCGACGATTCCCAAGAATCCCGTCGTCGAAGATGCGGCCCATATTTGGTCGTGGCAGCTTTCTAAGTCGTTCCCTGAAAACTCATTCATCTCGCGGCGCTGGTACCGCGAGGGTTCGCGCGATCGCGAGCGGAGAAGAGTGCAAGAGACACCGTCGCCGTTTCGTCTTTCACAAAAGAGTGTTTTTATTAAAAATCTCGTATTTGGTAAATAAAATTCTGTCGCCACCTGTGCCGTTGGCGTAACGTATAATCGTAATGGTAAATTACATGGGGGGGGGGGTAGGGGGAGGAGTAGTCGGACACGGAGTCGCTATGCGGGTTTCGAAGATCGGGCAGAGCTTCCGGTTTCACAACGTCGAGAGTTACATTCGCAATTCATCGCGATGTTACAACTAACGTCCTGATCTTCCAGTTCGGTACTGAACTGGGAAGAGTATCGGCTGGATCGCGAGCAATCGTGTCTCCACGCGGAGTATCGAGTCGTCGATCGAGCACGTTCGTAGAGCAGCGATTCTCGCTATGAGGACGGGTTACAAACACTTTCTTTTCGTCGCAGCGAGAACGATAGTGAAAGCACGTCGTGCATTACGTCCTGTAAAAACGCGTGCAAATGCCGAATATAAACGACCCTCCGCTTTCGGATCCGATCGGATCGGCGCGATCGGGCGAAACAGAAGGGGGACGCGAGACGATCCGCTCCACTCCGCTCTACTCCGCTCCACTCCGCTTCGCCACTGCACACACCCGCGTTAATACCATTTTAATACCGTTTTAATCCCTCGTCACGGCTGAGGGGAGGCAGGGGATGGAGATGACCGAGCGCAGCGTGGCAAAAATCGGCAAAGTTGCGAAAGAAGGCGTGTCCCGTGTCCCGCGGTCGTAATTTAGCCGCTCATTGTACGTCGTCCCGAAAAGGAATTTTCTCGACGCGAGTAGGCCACGCGGCAGTGTCTGAAAATGGCATGGTTCGGTATTGTGGCGATATAATTACGCGGCGAGCGACGCGCGTGCCGATTAGTCGTCGCGATCTCGTTTTTCCCCGGCAATGTTCCCGTTCCTCGCCTTTCACGATGAATATCGCGGCGCGGAGATGCTCGCAGCGGGACGTCAGAGATTCGCGAGATCACCCCGAGCGGAGAAGTAGACTCGTTTTCCTCGCGGCCGCGCTAATTCCTATCGCGTTCCTGCTGCTGCAAGCCGATAGCTCGAGATAGCGTGAATAAAATTTCGCCGCGATTTTCTTCCAGTCGAGGTCGTTTTGCGTTCTCCGTTCGGGCGAACGAACAGATGTAGGTTATTAATCCAGCAATCCGGGCGTTCTGCGCGCGTTACGCGGATAAAATCCGCGATAACGAGCTATAATTGTTCGCGATAAATGAAATCGACAGCACTCGTAGATGCTAGGGGAAAAAGATTTAGAGATATCGATAGCCACGATAAGCAACGAGATTAAGCTCGCGCGGTTTTTGAACAATCGCGACGAGTCAATTCGCCATCCTCGGTCAGTGGGTCAGCTAACTATCCCTTTGCGGACGAGCGCCGAGGAACTCATATACGTGCCTATGATTATGAAAGTGGTCTAAGTCGCTGATATTTACTTCTGAAATATTAAAACCTTCGGCCTTTAAATACGTGATAAATTATAAAATTAATCGCGATAAAGCTACAAACTCGATCTAACGATTCGATTCTTCACTGTTTTGTAGAAAATAAATATTAGGCGAAGTAAAAGGAAATCCATTATTTTTGCATTCAATTTCGTGCAAAAATAATGAATTTCCTGTTACTTCACCTAATGTAATGAAAGACGAAGTAAGTTAACCCTTTGCACTCGAGACGTGACTTTCAGTCACCATTTAATCAGATTCTAAAGATCGACGTTAATTAATATATCAAATTTAAAATTATCTAACGAGAATGTCGAATAAAAAATAATTCTACGTCTTAATTTGCATATGATTTCTTATCTACCATTTTAAAATATCATCGACTCTATGACAGAAAGTCTTCGAATCACTATTTTTCTGTAACGAAAAAGTCGACGAGTGCAAAGGGTTAACAATGTTGGCCACCACCTGAATATTTCAGTATTTGTATTTATAAAAATTGCATTCAATTTCATGCAAAAATAATGGATTTCCTTTTACATCGCCTAATATATTTTATCGCAATATAAATGAATGCAACACGAAATAAATAATAAAATCGTTCCTCTTAAGTCCATGACTTAAATCACTTTCATAATTACAGGCACATATGCGTTCGACGAAAAGAACTGATAAGGTCGAGGGACTCATAAATGTGTTCCATGTAAACGCGTTGCTATGGCCGAGAAGCACGTATATGCGCCCTAGATCGCTGTTGGGGCCCTAGGACAGCATATCCCAAGTTAACGCGTTAAACGCCACGCCGGTTTTACGTGTCGTTCCGTTCGCGCCATAGTTAGCCGTCACGCGGGCCCTTCCGGGCCATACGGAACCGGCGGGGCCCGAACGGAAGTCTAGCGCCGGTCCCTAGGGACGTCCCTAGCGGCGCTTAACGTGTTAACTAGTGGACTGTTTTATGTCCTTATTTCCAGCGTCGCTATGATCGAAAATCGCATTAGCGCTGATAATTTCGAATCACTATCACGATAGCGGCTGGGCCCCATAATACGGTTTACTCGAAACCCCTCCGTCCGCAAAGGACTAAGTACCACGCAGCTCCTCCGAAGATAAATAGCGACCCTGTGTACTCGAAGCAATTCGAAGCTTTCCTCGCATATTTACAACTTCGACCATACTGTTTGCGCCAAAATCGAAAAATAAATTCGCATTAAAGCGTTTACGAATAGAAACGAGTAGAGTCGCTTTCTTATTTGAATACTCCGCGCGCAGGTATTTCCAATACGGTTATTGTCCTTGCGAAAACAAATGGCGACTAAGCACTATCACTCGAGTGCAAAGGGCCGAACCACGTCGGATCGATAGTTCCTCTGATCGTTTTATCTCTGGTGCCGTATCGTAAAAATCGCGTTGGGTAGTGCCATGGGGTGCAATGGCGCTGGTTTCATCCTTGATCCGTGTCATTATCCGTCTCTCGAGTTATAGCAATTTCGTGTAGCAATTCCGCGACTCGTGGATCGAAATCTGAAGAGCGCGATCGACGTATCGTAAACAGCTGGTGTATTCCTGCTAATCGCATCGTCCCGTAAACATTGCTCGTGCAAACGTACACGCGATACAAAGGAGAACTCGTAGATATCGCGCAGAAGCGAGAAGGTGAAGGCCGATGATGAAAGCATCCTCGTGTCCGCGTATCGCAAGCTCTTTATTGACAAATAAATACGACAATAATGTATATACAAAAAAAATAAATAATAGGAAAAACGTTCAGCCGTGTTCCGCGAACGAATGTTTCTGGAGCGAGGATCGACGCGGCGGCTGGTCGGTGACGGCCGACACCGGGGATCGAGGGGATCGATGGATCGGCCGCGACCCGGCCGCGCGTCGTTCGCTTCTTCTTCGGACAACGGGGCGAAACGAAACGAAACATGCTTGCGTCCGTGTTTCATCGTTTTCTTTCTATCCGTGCTTTTTTCCGCCGTTTCCTTTTTTCTCTCACGGGCTCAACGCAACAATACTAATAGTACGGTAATTCTAACAGTCGGATTAACAATACGGTGATACTTTAAAATATCTTTCGACTTTTTGTCCTTATGCAAAATACGTTCAGCGTAGAAAAACTTCGCTACAAGATCCCTATATAAAAATTAGTGGTTTCTCCGAGGAAGTCGGTCAGTGTTGCTTCTTTCTTCTTCTTTCTCGTCTAGGAGCGCGTTCGCGCGTAAAAATACATACGCGTTGGAATCGCGGATACGTAAAGGTTTCCGAGAGCAGATAGGGAGGGAGAGAGAGAGAGAGAGAGACGGAGAGAAAGAAAGAAAGAGAGAGAGAGAGAGTGACAAAGGAGAAGACGTAGATAGGGAACGAGGTGTGCGAGGATGACGGAATAAAACGATGTTCGGAGTAGGGGAAAGTGAGAAAGAGAGAAAGAGAGAGAGAGAGAGAGATTACCGTCTGGGAAGGAAAATTTGTCGAATTTCCTTCTTCGTTCGATCAAGTGATCCTTCTTCTCGTGCATCGCGAATGCCATCGTCGATGAGATATTTCCCTGGTCGATCCCCGCGCTAACTATACAGATCAGACACACAGCTTGAGCAATCTAACATTGAGCAGTCGTGTGAGGAAACATTTGTCTTTTGGACAGAGCTAAGAGGCAGTTTCGTACGCGAACGAACGCGGGAGTAGAGAGGTCGGTGAGACGGAGGAAGAGGGGCAAATAAAAGAGAAAAAAAGAAAAAAAAAAAAAAGAAAAATAAAATTTGGGAGAATAGAGGAGACAAAGGAAGCGTGCGATTAATGACAGAATGGTACGTGATGATCGAAGGTATAACCGGAAGGAAGGTCGCGGTCGAAAATTCGCCCGTCTGTCGGACGCGTTGTCTATATCCTAAATCCTAAACGTAAATGTCGTAAGAAAATCTTAGGTTACTCGTGTTACGTCTATGACTAATCGTACGTAGATTGCAGTGTTAAGAGTAAAAAGAAAGGATACGGAATAGGAACAAGAGGACAGTCCTCGGCGTGTATCGTTACTTAAATTACGCTGCTGCGTTCTCCGCAAGGCAAAATGACGCGTTATCGCTAATCGAACCCGAAAAAAATAAGAGAGAGAGAAAAAAAGGAAAAATCAACGCGGAAAAAAGTAACAGATACGAAGAACGTTAATCGGAACGTTTAATCGTTAGGACGAACGTAAACAGCGTTGAGAGAGTGTGGGAGGAAGATAGAGAGAAGAGAGAGTGAGAGAGAAACGGGTGAATATGGTGGAAAAGGAAAACACCACGCGTGAAATGGAACGCGGACTCGTCTCGAGAATGGCCAACGATTCGACGTGTGTTCGTTGGTGGAAAAAGTTGCCGCGACTGAACGCGCGCGTGATAAAAATGGCTGACGCCGAGAAGAAATCGAGGAACGAATTTCTTTCTTCTTTTCTTTTCCGTTTCGTCGTCGGTTCGAATCGTTTCGACAGAGAAGCGACGGCGTTCGACGAGTTTCCACGAATTTCAACGAATTTTCGAGGAATTTCGACGATGAGTCTCGCGTGGATCGGTTGCCAAAGGTCCGCTCGATCCTCCGCGTCGGAGCGGCATGGCGGACCTAGCCATGGCGGATCGATAAGTGCGCATCGATCGATACGATGCAGGCCAGAGACGAGGTTCGTTCACGCTCGTCGCGAATATCCCTGTGTCGCTGCGATCGCCGGTATCGATCTCGCGCGGTTGCTCGCCAGGGCGAGCCACGGGGACGCGCTCGTCGATCGCGGACATCGATTTATCCTAGTTTCTTCTTTGAACACATACACGCAGACGCAGACGCACGATTCGATCGCGGACATCGATTTATCCTAGTTTCTTCTTTGAACACATACACGCAGACGCAGACGCAGACGCACGGTCGCAGTCATTCTCGTAATCTTGACGCGTACCTCTTTAATACCAGATTCTTCGTCCTTAATATACATAATATATATTTATATATTACACGGTCTCAAAACTATATAGGCCTAAGAAACTTCTTCTGTTTAGAGCCACGAGCCACTTTTGTATGATATAGAGAGAACTCGTCACTTCGTAGGAAACATTTCTGGTTAATCTTACAACGCCGTATGCACAGGCCGACGCCGGGGCTGCGCGAGCGCACACGGTCTAAGCGTTAACTGTTTATCCGAGTTACACTAAATACTTTAGAATACGAGCGAGGCTTCACATTGTTTATAATACAACGATGAAACCACGCGGCCGACCGGCCACCATTTTGTCCAGCTCGAGCCGCGTGGCCCGTTCTTCTCTCGGCACGAGTCGAACGTAGAAGAATAGGGCTGTGACACGTGTCCCACGAGTTCCCCAGCCGAGGGGGAACCGACCCGGGTCGCCTGGACGAGGCTACGAGAGCTCGCCGAGTAGAGAACAGCCGAGCTGATCCCGACGACCGCCGTTAAGGCCTCGTCCGTTCTCGCCGCTGCTTTTCATTGGCCAATCGCGCGCGAGTAGAGCCGACATGTTGGCACTTGGGGACTCGACGAGAAAGGGACGAGGGTAGAACGGACGGCTCGTCATCGCGACGCAACGAGTAATCCGAGGAAAGACGCGAGTCGAGGAGAGTTCTGATCGGCGGAAGATCTCCGTTTCGATCTCGATCGCGGTATCGTCCGCGAGCGGACGCTTTGCCGCGTGTTTGTACGATTCTCGTTGCTCCGACCTGTATCGCTCGCGTGCGGTGCGGGTATAATGCGCGAAGCGAATAGAGTAGGTACTTGGTATTAGGTCACTGGTGCTCGAATCTCGTTACAGTTGTTAGCTTCTGGCCGGCGAGTGTGTAGCGGTGTTTCGGTCGCGGAGGCAGAAAGACCCCGTTCCGCCAAGGTGGCCGAGTGAAAACGATGTGCGCGCCTTCAGCGTCGATCGATCGATCGAATTCCAGTTTCCTTTTCTTCGTACCCCGCGTTTCCCCCGTGACCGATTGCTCCCGCGGAAACGGAATTCGTTCTACGCGATGCAGCTTCCTTCTGCTTCCGCTCTCGTGCGCTACCCGGGAACACCTCTCTTTCGAATTTGCAGCTGCGCGCGAAGGACGCGAGAAAGGAACAAAGTACGAGCGATGTAGTAAGTATAGTCTCGAGGATTACAAACGGAGACGCGACGCGTCTCTTGTGTGGATGCACGATGAACGAGAAACGAAAAAAAAAAACGAAAGAAAAAAAAAAAAAAAAAAAAAAAAAAAAAAAAAAAAAAAAAAAAAAGAAAAATAAAAAGGGGACACAACCATTGCGGAGATGAGAAAGTATGCGTATATGTACGTACGTGTATATGGAACTTCTACCATTTCGATTCGATAACGTTAAACTTACTCAGCGAATACGGATGTAATAAATGGGATTAGCTAATCAGTCTTATGTTAGAGGCTCGTTAACGTCTAGATTGAACTGCGTGTCGCGTCGCTCGCGGTGGATTCTTTCCTCTGGTTCGCTCCACGTTAGCTCTACCGGACTGCTTCTCCGCGATGCACACGGATCGAGAGCATTTTTCGTTCGTCGATACACCTCGACTCTCGCATCTCGAGCTAAACAGTCTACGTTCTCTCGTCTGACTCGGAAGCACGACGGAGCGCGCGCGCCTCCGAACCGTTCGTCCGATTTCTTTTTCCCTTAACCTTGATGGCCCGAGAAACTCTTCGTCCGTTAATGGCCGTTTTTCGACACGCTCGCGTTAGCACCAATCGAGAGAGAACGGCGGGTCGCGGATGCAATCGCCGCGAGCGATTCTTCTATTGCACGATTTCGAGGATTCCTGTCTGAGAATCGCGATTTCCCTCGAACGAATGAATCGAGCCACGAAAACTGGACGAGGTTTCTCGCGCGGTCATCCCGAGGAAATCGCAGAGAATGAATATACGAGGTGAGACGCGCGTGTGTGTGGGGGGTGGGGGTTATCTTGAATCGTCTTGGATCGACTTGGATCGTCTTTGGATATGCGAGAAACGAGAACGAGGATAGATGGCGAATGGAGAGGTTCGCGTTTGAGAAGCTCGGCCCCGTGCGTAAGTGCCAATGACGATCCGTGATTCGATACTTCTCGCAACGGGCCGATCTGTCTCCTCGTATATTCCCTCTCCGACCGTCGTCGAACTACCTAACCTACGATAATAATGGCATTCGAAAAAGCCTAGAGTTGTGCAAAATGGCAATTAAACGCGTCCATTCGCGTCTATTCTTTGTAAAATATAAAACCGCCGTATCCGATCGGCTGGCTCGCCTAATTGCCACTTTGATTCGTAAACGCGGTCAACGAAAGGAAGCCAATGTTCTCTTCA
Organism: Eufriesea mexicana; assembly: GCF_001483705.2. Classification (NCBI taxonomy): domain Eukaryota; kingdom Metazoa; phylum Arthropoda; class Insecta; order Hymenoptera; family Apidae; genus Eufriesea; species Eufriesea mexicana. Next base: position 67,428 of record NW_016909491.1, on the reverse strand, counting down.
CCGTACGATGAGTTCGAACGAAGAAAAGCGCATTAACGGAATATATATATACATACAGGCGCGCGTGTGTGTGTCTGTGTCTGTCTGTATGTATATATATGCGCGAATCGTTAACCTGAATCTTCGACGCGATCCCGCGTTTAGCCGTATTTCGGCCATACGCGTCAGGCCGGTAGAGGTTACGCTCGTTTCGTTTCTGTCGCTTTTCTCCGTTTCATCGGAAAACATTGTCGATCTCTTACTTTCGGCGTGAAAAGGCAGTGTCTGCTGTAACAAGCGGATGCGCGAGGATAAAAGAAAAAGAGAGAGAGAGAGAGAGAGAGAGAGAGAAAAAAAAGAGTCGATGTACCTTACGAACGTAATATAGGAGATATATACTTAGAGAGACGAAATCGAGGGACGTTCACGTTTCTACGAAAATAATTCGTCAACGTCGAGGAGGACGCGCGTTCGATCGCGTCCAGAGACTTAAAATACGACTTACGATTTGGAACCTTTCGTTTCGACTGCGTCAATGGCGCGCTATCCTAGTGCGTGAAGAACGCACGAGTCACGGGGTTATTGGAACGTTTGATCGCGAGTCCGGCGAAACTCGCCTAATTGTTTCACAGACACTGCCCCTTGCGAACGTTCGTTCGGTTGCAAAATAGGTCTGTGTCACATCAGCCGGAATAATATCTCCCTGGTGGACCGCTCGTTGCCGTGATAAAGCGTTCGCAGGCGCCACGTTCAAAGACTGACTCCACCAGTCCATGCACGCCATCTTGGATCGCTGCGAGTGGATCCAAACGCACCCGTGTCGTCGTGACGACCTAGCAACGACGAGTACCGGGTGCGACCGCGTTAACACTACGTGGTCGTGCTGCCGATGTAACCGTTGTTCAAGGTTTCCGGCTTGTTCACGTACTCCACTGGCGACAGCGTTTCCTTCTTCTCCATACCGTTGTCGATATCGATGGCGTCTATGGACGGGAAGTCGACCCGCAGCGGTACCGTTTCCCGCTTCTCGGCAACCGCCAGGATCTCCGGACTACCGTTCTCGTAGTCCGGATTCGCCAGCTTGGACGAGTTCGGACTGCTGAGGAAACTGCGTTTACTGGGGTTCTTCGGACTTCCTGACTTGTTGCTGATCGACAGCTGACTCAGGTTGCTTCTAGAGGCGCTTTTCGCGTTTATGAAGGGCGAACTCTTCACGGACTTCAAACTGTCCTCGACGAACGGTAGGTTCAACGCGTCCTTGCCAGAGGCGACCGAGTCGGCGGAAACGCCGTCGAAATCGTCGAATCCGGCCTTCAACGGCACGTTCGAGGAGTTCATGTCGTGACAGTTTGAGGTCGCCTTGGAGTTCTCGCCGTAAGAGTCCATCCTGTAACGGGGACTGAAACTGTTTTTAATACTGCTAGGCTCGAAACTAGGCGCAAAGTCGCCGAAATCCTGCCGTAACGGGGAATCTTCTTCACCCTCTGCTTCCTCCTCTTGCAGATCTTGCAAGGAGGACAATTCCAGGTGCCTGCGCGCGAATCGAATCGTTGCGTTAGAAACTAGCATTAGCCGTGTCGTTACCCTGACGTCGGAAAAGATATGCTATGCTCACTTGTCAATCTGCGGCGAGTTGGACCTATTTTGATTCCTGGCTTCTACACCCTCCAGACTGTGATAAAAACTCACGTCCTGGAAACTCTCCGAATCGATGTGCTTCAACAACATGGTCGCGATGTCCATAAACGTAGGTCTCCTCGTTGCTTTGTGCCTCCAGGTACGCTTCATCAGTTCGTACAACAACTCTGGGCAATTTTCTGGTCGTTCCATAACTCCTCCGTCGATCACGTACCGTAATACCTGCGGGAATAGGGGTAAGACAAGATCGCTGCAATTTGCCACGAGGATCTCGGCGAAGAAAGTACGCGTACCTGCTCGTTCGATAGACCCTGATAAGGCTGCGATGCGAAGGTCACCATTTCCCACAACACCACTCCATAGCTCCAAACGTCGGAATAGCTGCTGAACACGCCGTCCTTCAGGCTCTCCGGAGCCATCCACCTGACAGGTAACAGGCCCTTGCTACCCTTCCGATAATAGTCCCTCTCGTAGATGTCCCTGGTCATTCCGAAATCTCCCACTTTCACGGTTAAATCTTCCGCGACCATGCAATTCCTAGCAGCCAGGTCTCTATGAACAAACTTCTTGGTCGAGAGATACGCCATCCCGTCAGCGATTTCGATCGCCATCTGAAGTATCCGGTCCAACTTTGGCGACACGTTGGTCAGGCTCTCGCAAGTGTCGGGTCTGTGGCTTCTCAGGTACCGCTTCAGATCTCCATTTACCATCAATTCCATGATAACCAAGGTGGGTTGACCACGAGTCACCACGCCGAGGAGCTTGACCACGTGGTGAGCGTCGAAACCCCTGCGAGAAGAAGTTTCGGATAATCCGTAGAACGCGCGCAACATTCCACCACGCAATTACTCGATCGATAGATTTTGTTCTTACTTCATCACGGATGCCTCGTTGAGGAACTCGATTCGTTCCCGGTCAGTGGCGTCCTTGTTCACCGTTTTCACCGCGCATCGTACTTCCGGCTTGCCCTTCACGATGTCCTTGGCTATTCCTTCGTACACCATGCCGAATGTACCGGTTCCCAGCGACCTGAGCATTTCGATCTTCTCCCTGGGCACCTCCCACTCGTCCAGTACGTACGGCGTGCTCACGTACTCCGGGTTCACGGTAGCGATCAGCGTAGACACGTTCGGCGCGTTCCTCAGTAACTTCCGTTTGCAGACGTAGAACGAGATCAAGCTGGCGATCGCGATGAATACGCAAAACAGCAACCAGAACACTACCCAAAAGGTGATGATCGTGTACCGTTCCTCGATGTAGAAGTACTTGACATTCGTATAGGCACCGTATCCAGCTAGACTGGTCGCTCGGACTTTGACGGAGTAGTTACCAGCGGGGAGCTCTTTGAGAACGTACCTGTTGCCCGCCTGCGCGAAATCCAGCCTCGTGGTGCACACCACGGTCGGTTTATACTGAAAACAGAGTGATCCCTCGTTCACGCGACGCGAGTTGATCGCTGCTGAAAATTCGTCAACGCGATTTCACTCACGTTCTGTATGTCGACCCTCTTGTACTCGATCTGGTAGGTGATGATCAGACCGTTGGGTTCCGATGGCTCGTCCCACTGGAGCGTGACCATGGTGAGGCTGTTGTTCTCGCCGGATATGCTTATCTTGAAGCTGTTCGGAGGAATGTTGTCCGCGCTTTCCAGTCGCAACGTTCGGAACGTCCTCATACTCTTGGTGGAGCAGTTCTTGTACGTGTCGTTCATCTCTGTCGCCCTGCACGCCTGTACCTCGATGTTATACGCCGCGAAGTGGTGCAGGTTCTTCATCACGAAGGAGAGGTTCGTGCTGGGTACCATCTGCTCGAACGCCGTGTACACTCCGTTCTCGATCTTCTCCATAGGCTGTGCGTACACGAGAAAGCGACGATAGTCGAAGAGAGCGAAGCTTAAACGAACTTACGAAAAGATTTCGAGCGCCGCTTTGTTACCTGATCTCGGTCCGCTGCCTTGGTCTTCCTGGACGAGCCGAACGACATGTCCGAGACGTCGCGTTTTCTCCTCGGTTTCCGCTTCACGTACACCTGGTTGTGCAAAGCGTCCTCGAAAGCGATCGCGCTGGATGCTTCCTTCTCTCGCAGGGACTGGTCCGTTTCCCGATCAGCGCAATCGCAAGTCCCGGTCTCGGGCATCATCTGCTCCTTCTCCTCTTCGATCCGCTTCCTCTCCTCCTCCGCGATCGAGATGGCTTTCTTGTCCGGCAGCAGCATGGCTGATAGATACACGCGTGTCATTTGAAAGTCTCGACGAGACAGGGGTGATGGAAAGAAAGAAGAGATCGGTCTACTTACGTTCCTCGCAGTAGTTCCTCTGATCGATGAAGTTGGCGTCATCCCGCTCCCATCGGCCATAGATCCGATAGTACGTGAGGTTTCCGTTCTTGTGAAGAGGAGGCAGCCAGGACATGATCAGCTCGCTGCTCGAGTTACTTCGAGTGGTAAGAGACCTGGGCGCGCTGGGTGCTTCCGGCATCGTTCTGAAGTACGTTAAATTGCTCTGCGCGCCGGACCTCTCCGTCGCAATCGTGTAAGTCTTCACGTAATAAGCGTACTGCGTGTAGGGCTTCAGCTGAGACAAGTAGTGCGTGTGCACGTTCTTCTCCTGTCGGCCGGTCCCGAACTTGCCGCCGCTCTCCACCTGGGTGGTGTTGGTGCTCGCGGAGACGTCGTCCACCTTCCAGCCGTCGCCACCGCAGGCGTCTCTGCCGTCGTACATCGTCACGTTCTTGTTCGGTGCCTCGATGAAGTACACCACGTAGCCTAGGAGAGACCTCGCGTCGTGATGGACGAACGGCTCCCATTCGATCACCGCGCCCCACGGAGACTTCTTGCCCACCCTGGTCTTCAGCTCGGTCACGTTACAGGCGACCTTGTCGCCGTTGCTGTTCGGCGCCACCTCGTAGTCCGTGAACGGTCCCAAGCCAGCCTTCTTTCGCAGCATCTCGATTTTGTAGAGGCACAGCTTCGGGTTCAGATGGAAGAAGATCTTCCCAGGTCCGTCCCTTGACTGGATCTTGATGTCCTTGTGCAAGCTCCAGTCCCAGAGCTCCTGCAGGTTCTGGTTATCCATCACCAGCAGAGAGTACTTGGAGTTGTCGATGTCGTTGCCACGGATGATGCGCAGGTTCTTGAGGAAGTTGAGAGAGATCAGCGGGAAGCTGCGCACGATCTTCAGGTAGCCGTCGATCTCCTCTATGGCACTCAGGCTGTCCTCCAGCTCCTTCACGATGTTCTTGCCGCCTCGTATCTGAATCTCCAGGCTACCCGTGATGTGCGTGCATCCGCGGAGTTTCTGAGCCGAGGCGATGCTGTCCACGTTCGTCCCGGCGCATTCCTTCTGACATCGTCCCTCGCACTTCTTGCACGAGATCTTGCCGTTCGATTCCTCGTCCATGTAACCTGGCGGGCACTCCATTATGCAGCTCCCGTTGAATGGCTTGTGCGGATAGTTGGACACGTAGAACACCTCTCGCGGCTTCTCCATCCGCAGGCACCTCTCCTCGTCGATGCATCGATGGTTCATGAACTCCAAGGTGCCGTTCGGACATCGCTCTCTGCACTCAAAGCCGTCCGTTGCCAGGTCCTTGCACACCGCGCAGTCACGGTTAGTCGGCCCGGTGCAGGTCCCCAGGCACGACGGATGGCAGCATCTCTCCAGTTCCGATTCGTAGCAGGCGTTGTTCTCGCACTTTCGGTCGCAGACTGAAAGAAGAAAATCAGGTGACGGATAAGACACAGGGAGTTCGTCGAAAACCACGGGGTACCGATTTAACCTTCGGATCAGAAGTCGCGAGTCATCGCGAATTTTTGATATCGACAAAGACCGAACAAAATGGCGCGCGACGCCGGGATTTCAGGGGTGCACGTGTAGGAAAACGATCGGGTGGCTGCTGTGTTCCGGGTAAACAGCTTCGCGCGTGTCGCCTCGCCGTCGTGACGTAGTCCCGTCACGTTCCTCGCGAGGACCCCTGGCGACTTTCCCTTCGACTTTTACTGTAATTTGTGCGGAAGGGGGCGCTTGCTCGGTAACGAACGCGTCGCGATCGATAGCCACCGTAAACGCAATCGAGTTGTCCAATAAAGATCTCGAACCCGCGGGAACCAAACGTGTCCGAACCCTTCGGTCAGACCGAAGCTAGAGACTTTCGAACGACTCTCTGAGCCGAACGATTACCCGCGTTCTTTCGAAAGTTCAAGCGACTCGCGGTCGCTAGCACGGCGACATTTAACGCACTCCCGTCAGTTTTTGCCCGCGCAAAGGTCCGTTGGGTGTAATTTAGAGTCGTAGCGCCCACGGGTGAGCCGCCTACGGTGGCCGGCGTGTCGCGCCGCCGCCAATTTCTCGCCGCCCCTTTCCTCCTCGCCACCAGACAGACTCCATTTTCCGCAAGGCCAACGAATAATCGGATAATTTCGGAAGGAAGGAACGATCGAGAGCTGGTCGCCGCGCGTGGGAGCCGCGGCCGCCCAAGATAGCCAGCGCGTGTCCTTTTATCTTCGCGTCGAACGACCGGGTCCCACCGAGAGATCCGCAATTTCCCCTGCGACGTCAGCGAGCCTCGCGTTGGACATCGGCCGACGTCGTTCCGGGAAATTCGCAACTTTGTCACAGGCGGAACGCGAGAACCGACGAGCTCCCGGAGTGGACAATAACAACGGGGGTGCGTGGTTCGTTCGACGTTAAACCGGTTTTCGCGTAAAGAATAGGTAAAATCGTGCTTTGACCTACAACCACGTGTGAGGCTCGTGGTCAGGCTTTTGGGTCGAAACTGATTATCACGAGCCTGGCACGTGGTACATCGGTCGGGTCAAAAGTAACTATCACGAGCCTGGCACGTGGTACATCGGTCGGGTCGAAACTGACTATCACGGGCCTGGTACGTGGTACGTCGGCCGGGCCAAAGGTAGACACCACGTGTCACGCCCATGACATGTCGATGTGCCCCACTTCAAAGATACATCGATAATATATTTTCTTAAATATATTAGAAAAGTGGGTACAACTTAAGACAGATTTGCCGAGCCGCGGAATGGCTCGAAGGCTCGACAGTTCTGTTTACGTTTTGGGCCACGCTGTTGAATGTTAAATCGTAGGACAAAGAGTTAAACGAGAGTTACTTCGTTGGCAGTGTTGCTGGTTCCAGCACAGGTATTCGTCCGATTTGGTCGACCTCTGCGGGCAGCGCTTCTCGCACACCGGGCATCCGTTCTTCCGATTATTCGCCTGTGAACAGAAAACGAGCGAGATCAAGACTAAAATCAAACTGGATTATTAAGGTTAAACTTAAGATCATAATTCGATCCTCGTTTGCCCCGATGATCTTGACACAGGGGTGTCGTACGACGCGGACGTACGAACGCGAAGCGATTGCTGGCACACGTGTGTTCGTTAGGGGTGGCCACCAACGCGTGGTAGTGGAGCGACGAAAATGGCGAACAAAGGGGCGAGTTTACCTCGTTGTTAGGTGCACGCCGGCCAAGAGAATTCCTCAACTTCCGCGGAGGCTGTAGAGCGCAAGAGGTCGGATCGATACGTCTGGCGCCTTCTATTATTTATTTTTATCGCCGTCCTACTATTTTCCGGCCTTACCGAAACTTTTATTTTCATACACCTCTGGAAACGCGATACGCCTGTACGTGCGTGGCTTTTGTTCCAGCGTTGCGCCGGGCTTCGTCCTCTGAGCTCGAAATCTCCCGATGAAACGCGTTTCTCGCGTTCCTTTGCCGACGCGAACGTTCATCGGCCACGAAGTTCTTTATATTTTCATATTTCTTCCTTTTTCCCCGCTTGCCTCGTCGATCTCACCGGCACCCCGTTACGTAGTTTACACCGCTGTAAAATACCTAGCGCGCGCGGGCGCTAGCTTCCGGTCCTCGCGCCGCGAGCGTAATCCCGCGACAAAGCAACAGAGGAAACGAGCGAAATTTTCGAACAGGAAAAAAAAAAGGGAAAAACGTGGATACAGTCGAAACAATATTTCGCGCGGTGTTCCAGTCGTATCGGAATAGTTCCGGCGCTAAAGCGGAAGTCGAGGAACGGCTGACTAAATTGTGGAAAATGGTCAATGGACGTTGAACGATAGCGAAACGCGTGGCTGATCTAGCCAATTTGTGTTTCCTCTTTTATCCTCGAGGTTGTATCAAAATTCTCCTCTCGTCTCTCCTTTTTTCCGTGTATTTTAACGCCCATCCTATCAACCGGAAACGCATCTGCGTCCGAGAGGAGGAAGACGATACGACGAAGACGAACGACGTCGTTGTTAAATGAAATACAGGAAGAGCCGAATTGGAACGGTAAAAAATTGCGAAAATCCGAATTCGTCAGTGGAAATATTTGCCCCGGCGATCGAACAATGCGACGAACGCTGCCCTCGAGGATCTCGCCTGGCTGAAAGCTCTAAACTTGGCGACGAACCCTCGACCCTCGACCCTCGACACGCTCGAATTTTTTAGCGCGCCAGCCGGAAACTAATTAACCCTCTGACCCGGTCACGTTCCATCGATCACCCTCGCGACCCGTTCCCGCGACAAGCCAGCGTGTCCTATCGGCCGCACTCGAGAAATCAGATATTTATCGGAATTCTCTGGGGTTACGAAGATCAACAAAACAAACTCGCGGCGTAGTATGCTTTTCGCGCAGTGAATGAACCACGCCATTCGACCGACCGTTTATTCGCCATCTGCACCCCTCATGCCCACTGATAACGGGGATTTTTGCGACGAGGAAAGCAATATTTGAGAGACGATGAAATAAAAATTAAATTTTTCATCTAGAGAGTGTGTGTTCGAGAGAAACGATTTGTATCGTTGTTGAACGAATCGGGTGATAAGATTGGGGCGAAATTTAAGGGTAAATAATATTGGAACCTCTGTGTGAAATTTGTGAAAACGCAGAAATTTTTGTGGGATTTTAGCGCGAACGAAAGAGACGTATAATGGGTAACTGAAATTAATTCTCTTTTTAATGTACACACGTTGATAATTAAATTTCCACGCGAGGGTTTAACCGTTTCAGTGCCACAGGCTTTTGTGGAAATTCGAGTGAAAAGTGCCACGCAACGCCATCACGCTTCTTTCGTGTCACGTCGAAACAGTTATAGAGGAATGTATGCACGTTTATAAACTTTTGTAGCATATTAATTCGTTTTACTACCACGTCGGGAGACTTCATGCCGCAACGAGACCGAGTATGCTGACTAATTAGCTGGTTCTCTTTAGATGCTTTTCGTAATGTAGTTGAATATTTTACATATTGTACGTAGACTAAGGAAGAATAAAGAAGTGAGGCAGTAAACGCCTAATTTTTTATTGTTTCGAGTATCGATTGTCGTGCAAATATCTCGTCGAGTCAAAGAAAAGGATTTTCTTCGTAATTCATGGTTTCCATGGTTTGCATATAAAACAGACCTATTTCAAATTCTCGCACAGTGGCGTGATTGAATAATATGAGGTAGATAATTAGTCCCAAAATTGCGAACAACTCGATGAATCTAATAAAGAAATTCTCATTCTTCGTGAGTCCCGTATTTCGTACGTCGAAAAGGAGCTAATTAACTCATTTCGAATTTTCCTACAGCGGTGTAATCGAACAACGCGTGATAGACAGATAGATAATTGGTCCCAAAATCATAGACAATTCGTCCAGTCAATGGAAGAGATTCTCTCCCTTCATGGATCTCATATTTCGCAACCATTCTTCGGAAAACGACTGCCTCTATATCGAATTCTCCCACAGTGGCGTAATCCAACGACGCGAAACATAATTGATCCCAAAATTATAGACGACTCGTCGAACAAAAGAAAGGAGATTCTCCCTCTTCGTGGATCTCATATTTCACATCCATTTTTCGGAAAACGACTGCCTCCATATTGAATCCTCCCACAGTGGTGTAATATACCGACACGTGATAGATAATTGGTTCCAAAATCATAGATATCTCGTCGAATCAAAGAAAGAGATTCTTCCTCTTCATGGATCTCATATTTCGCACCCATTCTTCGTAAAACGACTGACCCTATATCGAATCCTTCCACAGTGGCGTGACCAAACGACGCGAGACAGATAATTGTTTCCAAAATCGCGAACTCGCCCCAAGTGAAAGAGAGAAAAAGATGCGAGAGACGGATTTATCTCGCGGAAGCGACTCGCACGCGACTCGTAATATACGACGCGTGAGCGTCGGGGAAATCAATAAAGAACCCCGATGCACACGCTTGGCCGCGGCCGAAACGGCGCGATGCGTTGCATTTCCATTAGCGAACAATGAAAATTTAAATAAAAGTTGCCGATTAAAAAGGGTCGTCGTCCACTCGGGCCGGCCGGTCGTCGGCCCGCCCTTTTTATTAAATCCACTCGCCACCCACCCCTCGGCACCCTCCTCTTTCCGGCACCCGTTGCACGCCGGAGGAATAATTCAGAACGTATCGCGTGGCAATTAGCGTCGGATTTTCCGCATCTCCTGATCCGCGTGCACGCCCTCCTCAATACTCTTCTCGCGCGTGCTCATCGACGCGCGGCACGCCTTCGCGATCGGCGAATCGAAATTTCCCAACCAAGCCAAAGTAGAGCGGCGTGTATTCCATTAACTCCTCCAGGCTCGGGGTTTTCCGATGACGAAACGCAGCTCGGTTCCGCGAATCTTTTTTAGAGTGTTTCGTAGCCAACGGAACAGGTACGATTAAAAAATGTAAAGGTAGTTTATTCTTGTAACCGTGCTAGCATCTGTACGTTACGCTGCTCGCTCGAGTTTAAGTCCCCTCGTTCAGTGACGAGATACGCATACATATCGAACTATCAGTTCCCAAAATTTTCCCCACGCATTCTTAGAATTGTCTTGCACACTGTCTTCCAAAAGCAGAGAAACGCCTTGGTCCCGTGCACTCTACATTTATACTTGACCGCAGGATAGTGTCAACTAGGAGCTGATCTTCCGTCGCTCGAGTCTAAATCCCCTCGTACACTAACGAGATATAAACATATATCAAACTATCAGTCGTCCAAATTTTCCCCATGTATTCCTAATACTGTCTTGCACAGTGTTCTCGAGAAACGCCTTGGTCCCGTGCACTCTACATTTATACTTGACCGCAGGATAGTGTCAATTAGGCGCTGATCTCCTGTCGCTCGACTCTAAATCCCCTCGTTCGCTAACGAGATATGCATACATGTCGGATTATCAGTCGTCCAAATTTTCCCCATGCATTCCTAATACTGTCTTGCACATGATTCTCCAGAAACGGAGAAACGTCTTGGTCCCGTGTACTCTACATTTATACTTGCTCGCAGGATAGTGTCAACTAGGCGCTGATCTCCTGTCGCTCGACTCTAAATCCCCTCGTTCGCTAACGAGATATGCATACATGTCGGATTATCAGTCGTCCAAATTTTCCCCATGCATTCCTAATACTGTCTTGCACATGATTCTCCAGAAACGGAGAAACGTCGTGGTCCCATGTACTCTACATTTATACTTGCTCGCAGGATAGTGTCAACTAGGCGCTGATCTCCTGTCCCTGGAGTCTAAATCCCCTCCTTCACTGACGAGATACGCACACATATCGGACTATCAGTCGTCCAAATTTTCCCCATGCGTTCCTAATACTGTCTTGCACAGTGTTCTCGAGAAACGCCTTGGTCCCGTGCACTCTACATTTATACTTGACCCCAGGATACTGTCAACTAGACGATGACCGCCTGTAGGCAATGACTTCCTACATAATTTTTCTTTCTTTGCAGTTCTGCTCGTTCTCCTGACTATTAACCCCCCTTTATATGCTCGTGACAGGAATGACAATAGAAAATAGAAATCGCATCTCGCCGAGATCAGAGCGTATTTGAGGGTCGATCCATCTCCTCCCGATCTCTCGCGATCCCGGCTTCCGATACTTCCAGTCATCGACCAAGACTTAACCTAAACCAAGTCCAAAATACACGAGAATCGTGGGCAAATCACGGCCCGTAGAGCGGGAACTCGACGCGGGTAGCTGATATCGAGGTACGTGCGTGTCTGACGCGAGTCACGGCCGATAACGAGGCAGCGCGACGCGCTCGAGGGCCGCGTGTTTCAGTTCGGAAATTAACGAGTGCTCGCTGGAGTGGACTGGCTGCGATTCCGCGTTACGTCGCTCTCCCAATCGCGTTTTTCGGCCGCGAAACTCGCGATTGCGATCCGTTCCGTTCCGTGCAGCCCGAGCGAAAAACGCGTGACTCGGGAAGAAGGGACGCCGGGAGGGTGGACCGATGCGCGTCGCCACGAGGTGATTCGCTAGTTTGCCACTCGCACGAATCCACGCGTTTGTTCCGCATTCAACGCGAATTAACGATGGCCACCGGGTTCGAGCACCCCGATGGGCCCGCGTAGGGCTGGCAGAGGGTTGACAGGAGGGTGGTATACGCGGCGAACCGTGGTCCATAGCGACATCGAAACGATGTGGGTTTAAGAAACGTGGTACGTGGATCTTCGTAACATCGTCAAATCGATCCCCGATCCTCCTCGATCCTCCGAGACGCAGCGAGTTTGACAGCTGCTGCGTGTTCGTACGGTTGGCGTTTATTTCTAGACGTAATCGTTTGGAAAACGTAGCGATGATGGTCGACTCTGCGATGAGCTGGATCGCTGTTCGTGGAGCGTTGAGAACGACTCGGTTCACCTCTTCGCGGACGAGATGACGATATTATTACCCCGCAGACGGAGAGGACAGTCGGTCGGTCTACGCCAGAAATAGTTGGTCGCGAGCTGTGCCAGCAGAGAGATTCCCTGATTTACGCTGGAACCGGGCAACATTATTGCCCTCCATCGGGCAACATAATCACGGAGGAGCGTTCAGGCATGGGCAATTGAAGTCGGGCGTTCCGCGAGGATCTCGTTCCGCGGAACTCGCGCGAGTCGCGGCGGACGCTGGAACAAAGGGACTCGGGATGGAAGAAAATAGCATCCGGGAGCGCGCGCGTTCCAACGTCGGACGTGTCGAGCCGAAGCGAACGGCTACGCGTGCTAACGATTATTTATTAGCGGCCAAATGGAATTGTTTACAGACGCGAGGGCTGCCAACGGAACGGTTCGTTGCTCCACGCCGGAATAATGCCCCCGGTGCTTCGGTGGATCGTCAAATTTATGCCAAGACGATGTCGACTTGGCCCACAGGCCAGAAGGCGCGGCCATTACCCGCTATTCCGACTTCTTGCCATACAAGATGGAATTCCCGTGCCAAGCTTTAAATGGTACGCGTCCCGTCCATGCGCAGCGTTCTCCTATTCGCTGATTTTATCGTGGGATCTGTCGTTGCACTTGCTATCGTCTAAATCGTCCGATTCGTAGATCACTTACCGCCGTCGACATGTCCTATGCTTCCGATTTTTCCAGAATTCTGTCAACCGTAGGGTCTACCGACGTATCTGCTCTATAGTCGAAGTCGTCCGAATCGTAGATCATTTACCACGATCGATACACCCTAGGTTCCAATTTTTCCAGAATTTCGTCAACCGTAAGATTTCCCATCCTATTTGCTTTATCGTCTAAATCGTCCGTATTATAGATCACTTACCGCGATTGACAGATCTCCTATGCTTCGATTTTTCCAGAATTCTGTCAACCGTAGGATCTACCGTCGTACCTGCTCTATCCTTCAAATCGCCTGAATCGTGGATCATTTACCGCGATCGATTCATCCTATGCTTGGATTCTTCGAAAATTTTGACAACCTAGTGTAGCGGCATCGTTCTCACCCTCGCCGATAGATGGATTCCTACTCGAAGGAGGTCGAGGACTTTCTCGCAAGTGCTCGGTAACAATCCTCCGTTTCCTATATATACAACTTCCAAACCTTCCAATAGGTAGCCTTACTGATGCGTCCACTACCAGGCCCAGGACGAAACCATCCCTTCCCTTTTATTTCGTCCTTTCTAACACCGCCGCCACATCGAGGATACCTGCAACAAACCGACCACACGCCATCCGTGGGGGAGGACCCCCGCAGTTAGGGGATTTACCGTCGCACCTGTCATCGTGTGCCTAAATCGTCCGACTGGTGGATCACTTACCGCCACTGACGCATGTTATACTCCAATTTTCGTCAATCGGTAGGGATCCTCTGTCACACACCTGTTTATCGTCTAAATCCGATTCGTGGATCACTTACCGCTATCACGTGTTCTCCTTTTCCAGCCTTGGCGATCAGGTCCCAGTCGATCGTGTCAACGTAGCAGAGCGTGGGGTTCTTCTCGAAGCGGACGGAGCCTCTGACGATGGTTGTGAGATGGTGCAGCCCGATCTCCTGCAGGTTCATCATCTCGAACGCGACCAGGGCGTAGTTGATGAACAGAGAATGGCCTCGAATCACGGTCAGGTTAGGGAACAGGCGACCGATGCTTCGCAACCCTTTTACCCTACGGCGTGCACAGAGAAAACGGAGAGAGATGAGAATAAGAGAGAGCAGGAAGGAAGGAGAGCAGCAGTTGTGAATGGGAAATCCGGCTCGCCGGCAGCGCACTTTACGACGCTTGTAAAAAGTAGCCAGAAAGGGGAAACCGACGTGGAAGGAAGAAGTCGGCGGAAGGAACCGGCGAGATAATAACGACGTACAACCGACGAGAAGTTTAGTGACCCTCGACGACGAAGGAAGTCGTCGGGATAGGAACGGAGCTTCCGCTGGCCTTGTCGCCTTCGTCGGAATTCCATTTACGAATGATTAATCTCCCCGACCTCGCCTAATCCACCGATTTTCTACCTCTCCGAATCCTCCACCGATTCCACGTCTTCCTCGTCATTATCGTTTCACAGCGACAGCGTATAGCTTTGGGACTCTATGCTCTGCCAAATTTACCAATCGATGAGAAATTCTAGCGATCGTTAGCACATCTCCACTGCGCCAAGAATGTCCCACGTTGCTCCACTATAGTCATACTCGAAATAATAAGATATCTCGCGTCTAGAAATGGCTAGAGATCGCTGACCCAGGCCATCGGAAGCTTTTTGTTCCTCGCGGAAGCGTCGAGCCGAGCCAAGTGCCTTCGAGAAAATTCCCTTACTCGGACTTGGACTCGACCCGGAGAACTCGGGGATTACCTATACAGCAGCAGGTATCCGGTGATCTCTTTCAGCTCCGGGAAAGAGACGTTGGCATACTCCGACGGCTCGGCGTTGTCGATCAGCAAAATTTGTACGAAGCCTTGGACTAGTCGGCATCCCTTCAGTCTTGAGAAATGACGCACGCTGTTTCTTATGTCTATGCTTTGGCACACTGCAACAGAAAAACGTGCAATCCGTTTAATCCACCCGGTCACCTAGCAGACGCTATCGAATTCGGCGTCCCGACGCATCGATCGGCTCCCGGATGTCCTCGTTGCACCATTGACAGCCAACGTTCAGTCAAGGATCTCGAGGACGAGACGACGAGGACCATCCGAGGTGATTGCACCGATTACGATTCGTCAGGACCAAACTTGGATCTCGATTTTCGCTCGTTTCGCGCAGGAAGATCGCGAGGGAGGGGTGAATCGGTATGCAAAAGATTGACGAGGAGTGGGACAGACCCTCCGATATCGGTGGGTGCACGTGTGCGCGGAGACGGTGGTCCCGGCGTATTGTCGTCGCTGGAACAACCGTGACGAAGCGTCGAGTCGTCGCGGTCAACTGTAACGCTGGCTAAAAATACGCGCGCCGGCTGGCATTGGGATAAACACGAGGCCGATCTAGGCACGCGGTCGCCTCGCCTCGACTCGTTTCGCGTCCTCTGCTCTCGTCGCTGTAACGCCGCTGTCACCGGCGTGTCCGCGGCGTCGCTTTTCCACCTGCGGTTAATCGTCCGCGTCGCCGCTTACGCGCCGCTCCAACCACCCTTTTGCTATGGCCAATGTAGCTATTACTTTGGCAGGAGTACTCGAAACTCGTGGGTGGGAATTAGAAGGACGAAAAGGGGAGTCTCAGTCACGGATAGTCATAGTCCTGCTTGGTTCTTCGAGATGTTCGCGAAGGAGGAACGCGTATCGTAATTGGTAGGTGAGTCAACTTCCATAGATAGGTTAATAAGTTAAATACGGTGCTGATTTTGCTATACTTTCTGCTCAGGTGGCAGCCAGTGAGCACTTGATGTCGAATGCTCGAGAATGCTGAAGAGTATGAACAGAAGATTACTTTGTTTCACTTTGTCGTTTGGACTGTGAGAATGGTGCAGTCGATGCACAAATATACAAATTATAAGCAGAAGATAATAGGATGAGGAATGCCAGAAAAAAGGCAAAAGACGATCAGTGAGAAAAAGCTACGGTAGTGTAAAGATCTATTTCAGTAGGGGGAATTTAGTTTTTACAATATATTAATTGTCATTAACAATTTAATCCTAGATAGTGTCGGACCAACGCACCGATGTCGACCAAACAGAAAGTTCACTGTCAGTTCCTAGAATCCATGCCGTCCAAAGGAAAAGTCCACTGTCAGTTCCCAGGTACCGACGTAGCACTCAACGTGCTAATCCTCCAAATGCCAATGTTTCGTCCGATTATTTTACAGGAAGTATTAGTCTGACGATGTTCATGTCTTTCTAGGAATGTAAGTTTTGTAGGCTTTTGTGTTGTTACTATTATCGTTGTAATTTCTTGAATGAAATTGCAGTGTTTATCATAATGTGCAGGGAACTATATACAGTTGTATAACAACTGTAGCGACCGTCATTCTCAGCCTCGCCACTAGATGGATTCCGACTTCGAGGACTTTCTCGCAAGTCCTGGGAAAACCTCCGATTTCTACATATATAACTTCCTGATCTTCCAATCGTATCCCGGTATAGGGTAGCCTTACTGATGAGTCCACTAGCAGACCCAGGACAAAATGCATCCCTTCCTTTTCCTATCGTCCCTTGCAGCATCACCACTCACACAAGGATATCTCCGACGAGGTGACTTTTCAAGTACGTGGGGAAGGACCCCCTACATAACGAATATATAAAGTTTATTACACAGTGAAATATGTGTGCATACTTATGCAAATACAAAGAAATACACACATGCCTTGTGGATATTTTACAGTCGCTATAATGCTCTCTGTGCTGTACTGATTTTGACACTGAATCACTTTTCAGATATCAGAAGGCGCTCGTCATCTCAGGGTCTACCAACTGACGCAGGGATATCACCTCCGAATCCACAGATTGACACGGAAATACTGTAGATAGGAATTTATATCAGGAATTTGTATTTTTAGGAAACAGATTCACCGAGGCTTGCAAGAATCCTCGAATCTCCTTGTTGGCTCCATCTAGCGGCGAAGGTGTGATCGGGTACAGTTATATCGCAGCTATGCAGCTTGGATGCTCGATACCGGGTCGCCAAGAGGGATCATCGGAAGTGAAATTTGAATAGATCCTCGACGCCGGAGCAGCGAGATCGGTCCAGCGTTCGAATCGCTTCGGCCCGTTTTAGGTTAGGTCAGGTAGGTGGATGGAGATTGGCGAGAGATCGGCTGATCCTCTCAGGCTGGGTCAAACTTCCAGGCCTTTCTACGCTCGGAATCCGCGTCGGCCGATTTTTCAGACGAGCATCGGAGAGCTAGGAGTCAAGTGCACTCGGAGGATGATGGGACACGGTCGTTTTCCTTGAACGGATCGCGGACGAAAATCGAATCCGACGTGGCTGGGTGTCACCGACGCCCACGCGACGCCCACTAGGCTTATTTGTCAGCGACCGATTTTTCTACCGCGCGGACATTATTCCGGCGCACAGCGAAGAAACATAAATCGTCGAGCGCGGATTGAGACGTCGAGCAATCGGCGACCTTCGATTTTTCGAAATCGACGTTGTAATCGGTAAGTTTCACGCAATTTTTTACGCGTGATTTATTAATCGATAGTTATACCGTTCTTCAATTTTTGCAATTTAGAAATAAACAATGCAGATATTCGGTTGGCGTGGAAGAAATAGATTACCTTCGATTTTTTGAAATCGGCGCTATACTTGTCGAATTTTATGTCATTCTTTTATTTGTGATTCGTTAATTAATAGTTCGTTCTTCAATTTCCGCAATTTGGAAATAAATAATGAAAGCATTTGATTGGTGTAGAGGAAATAGGCGACCACCGATTTTCCGAAATCGGTGCCATAATCGGTGAGTTTCACGCGACATTTTTCTACGATTTATTAATTAATAATGGTATAGTCCTTCAATTTCTGCAATTTGGAAATAAACAATGAAGATATTTGGTTGCCGTGGAAGAAACAGGCGACCACCGATTTTCCGAAATCGGTGCAATAATCGGTGAGTTTCACGCGACATTTTTCTATGATTTATTAATTAATAGTGGTACAATCCTTCAATTTCTGCAATTTAGAAATAAACAATGAAGATATTTGGTTGCCGTGGAAGAAACAGGCGACCTCCGATTTTTCGAAATCGTCGCCATAATCATTATGTTTCGCGTGATTAACGTAATAGATCTCCGTTTCGATAGAGGTATGTAATGGCAAATTGCGTTTCATTATTTGCCTTTTATTTTTTACCACCGAATCTATTAAAAGGTTGCACTGCCTGAATTAACTGTCATCCTCAGCTACCGTGGTTAATAGAACATTCCTAATGAATTTTTTTCCCTCGCGGACATTATTCTAATGTATGGTAATCTCTGAGGCGGCTCCATGCAAATCGACCTTTCATTTTTCAAACTAGGCACCAGCGTTTGTTCTAATTAATAACCACCGCATATGACGCGGCTTTTTCATCCATTTTATAATTTTCCTGCCTTGGTAATGATTAAACATTCGCTATTCGTGCGCTTCTGCATTTGACTGAAGCACGAAAAAAGATGGAGGGAAAACAAACGCGTCTGTGAACTGGATTTTTGCCCCGTTAAATTTCCCGCGATTTCTACAATTGTCAAATCGGTAGGAAAATCGCATTGGCCGGCACGGAGACAGGGATCAATTGTGATCGATGGAAGATCGCGACGAATCAGCTTCGATTTGCACGCGGAATCCATCGTATTGCACAATGATCGCCGATTTCCTGCAGCCTAATTACACTGTCCAACAAATTCCAACTTTTTCCCTAATCTGTAATACTCATTTTTAGTTATGGTTTATAAAAAATGTATGAATTGCTAAGTTTATTATTAATAACAAATTGTTTGCAACGTAAATTTATAATAAAAGTGAAAAAACTAATAAATTACTGGTTACTACTTGAAATTATAAAGAACTTATGTTAAAATATATATATAACTTGCAAACAGTTCGTAAATTATTCCACTTATTGTTAATAACAAATTAGTATTGCTAATAACAAATTCTTTGCAACGTAAATTAATAATAAAAGTGAGAAAATTAATAAATTACTAGTTATTGTTTGAAATTATAAAGTACTTGTGTTAAAATATTCAAATAATTTGCAAAAAGTTTATAAATTATTAAATATATTGTTAATAACAAATTAATATTGTTATTAACAAATTGCTCACAACGTATATTTGTAATAAAAGTGAAAAAATTAATAAATTATTGGCTATTAGAGTGGAAAAGTAATAATTAATGGAATCGGAAAAGTTCGAAAATTTGCGATCGGGGTGGGGGAATCGGCCGATCAGCGGCTATATAAGGGACGCCGCTCCGCTGGTCAAGTCATTTGCCGGTTTCGCGTCGCGAGTGTAACATCTAAATTTTTCCGTGCGCGCGTGTGGGGATGGGTCCGAAGTGAGGTGGGGTTGGCTACCCCATCCACCCCCCAGCCCCTGAAACAATTTAATAACAATTTTTCTTTTCAGGACTAATTTTTATTTTCTTTCAGGTTTTAATTTTTTCTTTTTTTTCAGATTTTATTTCTTCGTTTCTATTTATCTTTGTTTGGATATTCGAATATTTAGTAGAATATTCGAATGTTTTGTCGTTGGATTGTTTATGTTACATCATTGGGATGTTTATATCTCATCGTTGGATTGTTCATTCCATTTTCATTTATTTGATGATTCCATTTGATATCCATTTCCATTTATTTTATTCGATTTAATTAATATTTATGGTTTATATTTGTTTGTTTTTATTATGTTTTACTAATCTTTTACTAATTCATTTCTTTTCAGCATTTCAGATTTTTCAAGACATCGTTGAACGGAATGTGTGTGTTTAGACCTAAGTAGTTGTAAGCAGTTATAAGATAGATCTTTAGAGTAAGTATCATGTGCGTGCTATCCGTTCAAAGGTAAGCCACCTAACTTGGAGCGAAATATATACATTCCCTTACCCCTCTCGTTACCAAATAGAACATAATTGTTCTCGCGATAATCTCGCGATCGTTCTTAAGTACCGAATAGCCTACGCGACGTACTTCCCGTGTACTTGACAACTCCGTGTCGCGTAAATCATTCTCACGACTCGTCTCCGACACTCATTTCTGCCACTGTCAATCTCGTCATGCATCGGGATCTCTGGTGGCTCTCGGGCTGGTGAGGCATCTGGAGCAATACGAGGGTCCGTCGACCTTAGTCGTCCTGGGTGCCAATCCATGCACACGACCGGGGGATGGGCACTGCAGTCGGAATCATTGCAAGAGCGTGCCTGCCTGCCCTTCTAGCACTTGGCGGCTATGTGGTTATGTTTGCATAGAGCCGGGGTATGGAGCATGCGCGTGATTCCGACTGTTAGGCCTCGCATAGGACCCTCGGATTGCCACTGGGTGTTTCACTGGTTCGTTAACTGCCTTAGATCAGCGAGTAAGCCATGGCGAGGTCGGCGGTGGCAGGGTGGGCAAGGTCCGATCGGGAGGGTGCTGTGGCTGGAGTTGTCTTGTACATGGGAGTGCATCTCGTAGGCTAGTCGGTCTTTCGAATAATCGCGAACCGAAACCCCTTTCGTAAGACACGAAATATAATAAAGTGTCTGCAAAGTCAACTTCTGTCGCTCCAGGTTAGACTAGGATATCTCTGATACGGATAGCGCCAGCAGGCTGTGCCACGAGGGCACATGTCGGGTCTCGATGCGTAGCCACCTCCACGTGGTGAGACCTGGTAATTCGAATTAGTTTCCAAAAAAAAATCTTTAGATTTTTCTTTGGAAACTTATTCCAAGCTAAGAGCTACGCACGAAGTTTAAGATATTTCCTATCTCTTGTAAATTTTCAATGTTCCCTCTGAACTCTGAAAATGGAGAGTAGGCAACATCTGTTTAAATGATATTTAAATGAAGAGGAATTAAGCTAAATAAGGAAATGAACACAAGAAAGGGGAGGTAAGTAAGTAAGGTAAGTATAAGGTAAGTATAAGGTAAGTATAAGGTAAGTATAAGGTAAGTATAAGGTAAGTATAAGGTAAGTAAAATAATTCAAATGTACTGCCAAGCAGCAAAAGTATTGTCCGAGAATTCTTGGAAATGACGTCATTTCTCAGAAGTGGCACGGCGAGCGACCTCCTATCATATCATGTTATCCCAGTACAAAGACGCGAAATCGGTCGAAATATTTCTCGCAGAGATTGCAGAAGTATTGTCCGAGAATTCTTGGAAATGACGTCTTTTCTCAGAAGTGGCACGGCGAGCGACCTCCTATCATATCATGTTATCCCAGTACAAAGACGCGAAATCGGTCGAAATATTTCTCGCAGAGATTGCAGAAGTATTGTCCGAGAATTCTTGGAAATGACGTCTTTTCTCAGAAGTGGCACGGCGAGCGACCTCCTATCATATCATGTTATCCCAGTACAAAGACGCGAAATCGGTCGAAATATTTCTCGCAGAGATTGCAGAAGTATTGTCCGAGAATTCTTGGAAATGACGTCTTTTCTCAGAAGTGGCACGGCGAGCGACCTCCTATCATATCATGTTATCCCAGTACAAAGACGCGAAATCGGTCGAAATATTTCTCGCAGAGATTGCAGAAGTATTGTCCGAGAATTCTTGGAAATGACGTCTTTTCTCAGAAGTGGCACGGCGAGCGACCTCCTATCATATCATGTTATCCCAGTACAAAGACGCGAAATCGGTCGAAATATTTCTCGCAGAGATTGCAGAAGTATTGTCCGAGAATTCTTGGAAATGACGTCTTTTCTCAGAAGTGGCACGGCGAGCGACCTCCTATCATATCATGTTATCCCAGTACAAAGACGCGAAATCGGTCGAAATATTTCTCGCAGAGATTGCAGAAGTATTGTCCGAGAATTCTTGGAAATGACGTCTTTTCTCAGAAGTGGCACGGCGAGCGACCTCCTATCATATCATGTTATCCCAGTACAAAGACGCGAAATCGGTCGAAATATTTCTCGCAGAGATTGCAGAAGTATTGTCCGAGAATTCTTGGAAATGACGTCTTTTCTCAGAAGTGGCACGGCGAGCGACCTCCTATCATATCATGTTATCCCAGTACAAAGACGCGAAATCGGTCGAAATATTTCTCGCAGAGATTGCAGAAGTATTGTCCGAGAATTCTTGGAAATGACGTCTTTTCTCAGAAGTGGCACGGCGAGCGACCTCCTATCATATCATGTTATCCCAGTACAAAGACGCGAAATCGGTCGAAATATTTCTCGCAGAGATTGCAGAAGTATTGTCCGAGAATTCTTGGAAATGACGTCTTTTCTCAGAAGTGGCACGGCGAGCGACCTCCTATCATATCATGTTATCCCAGTACAAAGACGCGAAATCGGTCGAAATATTTCTCGCAGAGATTGCAGAAGTATTGTCCGAGAATTCTTGGAAATGACGTCTTTTCTCAGAAGTGGCACGGCGAGCGACCTCCTATCATATCATGTTATCCCAGTACAAAGACGCGAAATCGGTCGAAATATTTCTCGCAGAGATTGCAGAAGTATTGTCCGAGAATTCTTGGAAATGACGTCTTTTCTCAGAAGTGGCACGGCGAGCGACCTCCTATCATATCATGTTATCCCAGTACAAAGACGCGAAATCGGTCGAAATATTTCTCGCAGAGATTGCAGAAGTATTGTCCGAGAATTCTTGGAAATGACGTCTTTTCTCAGAAGTGGCACGGCGAGCGACCTCCTATCATATCATGTTATCCCAGTACAAAGACGCGAAATCGGTCGAAATATTTCTCGCAGAGATTGCAGAAGTATTGTCCGAGAATTCTTGGAAATGACGTCTTTTCTCAGAAGTGGCACGGCGAGCGACCTCCTATCATATCATGTTATCCCAGTACAAAGACGCGAAATCGGTCGAAATATTTCTCGCAGAGATTGCAGAAGTATTGTCCGAGAATTCTTGGAAATGACGTCTTTTCTCAGAAGTGGCACGGCGAGCGACCTCCTATCATATCATGTTATCCCAGTACAAAGACGCGAAATCGGTCGAAATATTTCTCGCAGAGATTGCAGAAGTATTGTCCGAGAATTCTTGGAAATGACGTCTTTTCTCAGAAGTGGCACGGCGAGCGACCTCCTATCATATCATGTTATCCCAGTACAAAGACGCGAAATCGGTCGAAATATTTCTCGCAGAGATTGCAGAAGTATTGTCCGAGAATTCTTGGAAATGACGTCTTTTCTCAGAAGTGGCACGGCGAGCGACCTCCTATCATGTCATGTTATCCTAGTACAAAATCGCGAAATCGGCCGAAAATTTCTCGCAGAGACTGCAAAGGTATTGTCCGAGAATTCGTGGAAATGACGTCATTTCCTGGAACTGACTCGATGTGGGACCTCCTTTCGTGTCATGTTATCCTAGTACAAAATCGCGAAATCGGCCGAAAATTTCTTGCAGAGACTGCAAGAGTATTGTCCGAGAATTCTTGGAAATGACGTCATTTCTTGGAAGTGGCACGTTGAGCGACCTCCTATCGTGTCATGTGATCCTAATACAAAGTCAAGAAATCGGTCGAAAATTTTGCGCCGAGGCGGCAAAATCATTGTCCGAGAATTCTTGGAAATTACGTCATTTCTTGGAACTGCCCTGACAAGCGACCTCTTGTCATGTCATGTTATCCTGATACAAAATCGCGAAATCGGCTAGAAAGTTTTCCTTGTGGTGGCAAAAGTTTTGATCCGAAAATTCAAGGAAATTATGTCTGTGTTTGAAACGCTGTAAAATCAAACCACGTGACTTACGCCCACGCAATTTACACACATGACACGTATGCACCTGAGGATTAGATTGATGCAACCCGCAATGGTTTCGAACCTTCTCCACAAATGATATATTCCTCCTCAGACCTTTTATATCAAATTGATTTTCTACTATAGTTA
This sequence comes from Eufriesea mexicana, assembly GCF_001483705.2. NCBI lineage: Eukaryota > Metazoa > Arthropoda > Insecta > Hymenoptera > Apidae > Eufriesea > Eufriesea mexicana. The sequence goes on along the minus strand of NW_016909491.1, from coordinate 43,641 downwards.
GCATACTACTACATAAATAAAAGGGGGAAATTTGAGGATACCCTGCTGTTTAAAAGCTAAACTCTATAGGCCCTAATGCAACCCGTTGTACGGCGACAATACCTTCAATAAGATAGGCAGGGATAGAAGTTGAAGCGACGATCAGTGCCATCTATGATTTTCGATTGGAAGTTCGTATAGGTAACAGGGGTACAGAATGCACGAGAATGTCGTCGATTATCTCGTGACGTCATGAACGAGGACAGAATACGTATTCGAAAAAGATATAAAATATTCTGCAACGAAAAATTACCAAATTACGTAATTTCCGTACTTAATTTATGATAATTTCGATAAACTAAAGACTCACCTCAGTTTTAAGATAAGAATGAACCTCCTAACGTTCTTAATTATTACGTAATACTTCACATTTTAAGTAAAAAAATCGAGAGTGTTTAGAAAAACGCACAATTTTCGAAAACTTGGGGTAGCAGAGCAATTTCGATGACGGAGTCGTATTGAGGAAAGTAAATTCTAGAAGAATATACCTAATAGATGTTACCAGATGAAGATTCGTGTCGTATTTATGGATGTATGTGTCGCCGATATCGATCACGTGTTTAGATTCGCGCGATCCTCGCGTATTTCTGGAATTTCTGCGAATCTGCGTCGCGAATCTCGTAAACGACGCAACGGCGCTTTTACGCAGTCGATTGGCCTGTCGATAGTAGCAGATTCGCGATGGCTCGGCGACTTTTCCTCGAACGCGGCCAGAATTCGATTCCGCGCGAAACGAGACACCGCGGACGCTGGAGAACGAAGACACGTGTGTCAAGGAAGCGCGTCGGGTTACCCGCGATTAGCGATTTCACCCGATCGACGGTCCAAGCGTCGCGTAACGCCGCGCACGCGCGAATCGATCGGCCAATCGAGGAAATATCCGCGATTTTTCCGCGAGTTTCGTATGTCTTTATTGTTAATTCTTATTTGAATTTATGGAGACTTTTTAGTAGCATGATGTCGACGGTAAAGCCTCGATTTTTGCACAGATTTCATTTATTTTTATTAGTAATTTTTATTTTAATTTCGGAGGTTTTGAACTCATCGATGTCAAAAATAAATCCCCAATTCTTTCAGAGATCTTGTATGTTTTTATTATTAATTATTATTTGCATTTAGCTGATTTTGAATTGGACAATGTCAAAGGCAAAAGCACGATTTTTCTGCAGATTTTATTTATTTTTATTATTAATTATTATTTGAATTTAGGTGATTTAGCATCGGATGATGTCGAAGGCAAAGCTTCGATTTTTGTACAGATTTTATTTATATTTATTAGTAATTTTTATTTTAATTTCGAAGGTTTCGTATTGATCGATATCGAGGACAAATCCCCGATTTTTTCACGGATCTTGTATGTTTTTATTATTAATTATTATTTGCATTTAGCTGATTTTGAATTGGACAATGTCAAAGGCAAAAGCACGATTTTTCTACAGATTTTATTTATCTTTATTATTAATCTTTATTTTAATTTCGGGGGGTTTAAATTGATCCATGTCGAAGACGAAGCCCCAATTTTTTCGCGAACCTGATATTTCTATTCTTATCAATTATTATTCCAAGTTAGGTAATTTAGAATCGGAGGATGTCGAGGAGAAATTTACGATTAAATTTTTCCACGGATCTAATTTGTTTCTATTATTAAAAAATTAATATTATTACGAGATCATATCCACCCGGTATTCGGGCAAAAAGAACTGATCGTACCTTCAGTGCAGAACAATCCTGCACCTTCCAGAAAGTTCGGTTTAAATAACAATCGGCTATTGACTATAAAAGGAACGTCTTTCATCGAAGTTCAGCGAGTGTTGTCAACCTTTTCAGCAGGGAAAATCTATTCAGACGTTTTAGAATTCTTCGGCAATCCAGCGATCGAACTTCGAGGATAAGAATTACACTCGCGATTTGTAACAATATTTAAACATTAAAATCCTCAGAAGTCGCCCAAAATTCTGCCCCAGACTCGAAAACTGCACCGCTAGAACTTGTATACCGCGAGTTTTCGCGGGTCTATGTCGCAGTTACCGCGCGAGGCTTCCGGAAATACTATATCAGCGTGTCACTTGACCCCCGAAGAAGCTTCTCCACGGTCGCCGGTATAACGTAACCCTTGTGGACACGACTAATACCCGGAAGTCTCGGAAGGTAATCCTCGAAATGTGTTCGGGATATTGACGTTCCATCTGATCGGAGATAACGGTGTCAGGCTGGTTGGAAAGATTCGGACGTGACTGGAAGCAACTCGCCAACGTCTCCCGGCTTATCGGCGCTGCCTCGAGCTTACGGGTTGCTTTAAAATGCAAATTTCCGAATCGAACGAACGAAACGGAGGCAACGCTAACGCCAGATCGATCTTCGTCCCACTGCTCGCACACCCGGTATTCTCAGCTTTCTCTCCGCCTTCTTGCCTTTCCGACTCCGGATTCTTCTTCGGGTTCCACGCTGCCCCGATATCTTATCGTCGCGTCTACGTCCAGCCGGTATCGATTCTACGCAAACACCGTTCAACTTGCACGGAATCGAATTTTACTTTCCACCCGCGATAACCGTGCGCAAACTCCCAGCGATACGCTTGTCTTGCTTCGACGTTACGCGATCCACGGCTGTCTGTAGATGCCCGATAATCGGTAGATCGCTCGAATTTTCGCGGAAATCGTGAACAACTTCACCACGGTGTTGCGATTCGTGTTCCTTCTTGCGATTTAACGTCATTGTCACGCGTCGATGTAACGCGTAACGTTGTTCAACCCTTTACATTTGCGATGATATATATTAGGTTGTCACCTAAGTTCTTTCCGCGTCACGCTATGTATGTCCCCGTGCCGGCTATGTTTGTAAACATGCAGGATTATCAATTCTCCGTTTATGGCATCGTACCATGGCATCATACCATAATACATATAATTATACCATACAGGGATAAATCAACCTTAAACAACAAACATCGTCTATTGATTTGGCATGAAAAAGAAAGGAAGAAACTTTTGGGACACCCTAATGAATGTAGAAAAGAAATAAATACGGCCCTGAAAGAATGTCAAGAGAGTTTGGACTTATTGTTCGAACGAAAGTGGCCACGTGCAAGAGGATCGAATTTAAGGGATGTTTATGACAAACGAGTGAGTCTACGAATACGTCTGAGTGTTTAGTATACGTGAGATCGAGAAAGAGAATACGAGTATGAAAGAAGACAGAGAAGGTTTAACAATGCGAATACTATACCGTGGGAAATAATTCGGGCCTTAACCGTTTGAGTGCCACGGGTCATTATTGTTTCCCAATCGATATTTGCCAAGCGGCGCGATAGCGCTTGTCATATTCCGTGTCCAAAAATGCCGAGCGGCGCGATAGCGCTTCTCATATTCCGCGTTCACCAACCGAGCGCGCTGATTGTCAGCTTCGCAGCTCAGAGCGCTGGCACTTTTGGACACAAAATAGAAGAAGCGCGATCGCGCCGCTTGGCACTCAAACGGTTAAATAAGACATCGAATCATTAGAAAGACCGGTAATAATTCGAATATTGGCAATATAGTATCGGATGTAAAGCAGTAAAGACAGAAACCGTAGCATCGTACGTATTTTCCCTTCGATATCCAGAAGCCGATCCATCCGTCTCTGCTCTCGTTGTAACAATCGGCGCCATCTTTGCAGACCGGAAATGCTTTCCGCGACGCCCGTTCTGCGCGCGAATTTTTCGGACGCCGAGTAAAAGGTTGCTTTTAAAACGAATGTAGATCGGGGTGCGTTATCGGCATGTCATCGGTAGAAAATGACACGAGTAACCGGTTATCGCGGATATCGCGGTGCTTTATCCCTGCAACGAAATTGATAAGGAACATTGACGTCTGTTATCTCTCGACGTCAATGGCGAGTCGAACTCGATTGACATTCACCGGTGACTCGTGATTTTTCTCTGTGCTCCTTAGTCTTGGTGGAACAGGATGCGGAGTATCCGGGAAAAGGGAATATGCGTTAAGGTCTCCAGTTCGGCAGGTGACATTAACGAGGGAGAGAATGAGAAAAAATGGGGATAATTTAACGTGGTGCCGCAATCGGCGAAAATTTATGCAAAATCGTCGCGCCAACTCTGGAACCGAGCGACGAAACACGCTGCAGTGTAACTGTAAAGTGACCTAGTAAGAAGGCATAAGCTCTGCGATCCCCGCTTACCGCTGCTCGTCATTTTTCGATGGCTTCGAAATGGAATTCGGAACCGTTCGTGCACTCCGATTGCTGCGAAATTTCGCGACAGGACAATTGTCGACTCGTGGCTCACGTCTTTTTCCGCTAATTCGAGGCGAGATGGCGATAGGGTACTTCCGTCTACGTTTGTTAATGATCCAATCCTGACGAATGATTCCTCCAAATCTATCTAGCAATTATTTATTTATTTATTTAGTGATAAACGGAACGGAGGTAAACGCGCGTTTAGATAGAAAAGATCCGGCGCAAACATACGTACATATTTAAAAATATTTCGTATAAATAAAAAATACGACGGGGGAAAACACAAATATAGAATGAAAATAAAACGAAAAACCTGAGCGTTTGGCATTCAGTAAAATTTTCATCCACAGCTGAACGATTTCTGTACAGATTTCTCATTTCAAACTGCTTCGACTTTAATTATTCGATGCGTGTTATTATCCGTTAATTAATACGTGTTCTACGTTGATTACGATATTTAGACCCTATTTCAGATGAATTCAGGTGAATTTTAAGTCCTGATTTCTTCGAATTTTCCGATTCATCGTACACGATCGCAGAATCACCGACCGGTTCTAAAGAAAAGCCGATCTGTAAGACAGGAATTATATCGACCCTCGGAAACCTCCCTCCACCCCCGAAATATACGTCGAAGACCTACGGTACCCAGTCAACGCGTCCAACTTCCTACCACCCCCTCGCGAGACTCACCCTTTGTCAAAGCTGTCCCAAAGCTCGACAGACACACCTGATAAATCGGCGAAACTTCTCCGGAAGACAGTGAAAAGAAAATACCTAGGATTCGAGTACCCGCCATTGGTGAATCCTCGCACGCGTCTACATGGACTCGCGATCAGACGAAAAAGTGCGCGCAGATATCGGCTACCCGATCTCGAACCGTGTGCCGGCTCACGCTACAAAAGATCCGAGTAGAGACCCTTCGCAGGTTCATTTAAAATCTGCACACACGTATCAGTCGGCGTCGACCTCGAGGTATGAAATTAACCAACACACGAGCGACAATGCCCCCTCCGACACATTGCAGAATTCTCGACTATGCGTATCGAGGCGTCGATCGAGGCCGCTATTGACAACGGCCGCGAGGCGCCGTCTGTTATTAAGGGAAATAAAAATTATCGAGTATCGCGCGTCAGTCGCTCGGTCGCTGGCAACTGGTCGGAAAAAAGAGAGAAACGGAGAGCAAGGGGAGAGAACCGCGCGGCAAGTCGTTTGGCAATTAAAAAACCCTCTATCCGTGAACGGCGATCGAAGGCATTCGTGGTTTCGCCATTCGTCGCTCCGTTCCGCTCTTCTCGCGATCCTCCCCTGATAGCCTCCGAGAGGTCATCGATTCCGTGAAACCTAACGAGTTTCCTTCCACCGGGATGGCGCTCTAACCACCGGCCAGAGAGGTTAATTTCGCGCCGGCCACGCGGATTAAAACCGACCCACGCGAATCTTCGCGCACATTCCTAACCTCTATCCTCCGCGCGATCCCCAAAATGGCGACTTTCGAGTATCGCCTAATGGCGCAACTGCTTTTCCATTCTTGGCAATAGAAGAAATTAGAAAGGAAAGCTTCCCATTTCCGATTTCTCAGTTCTATTAATTAATATTTCTTGGCGAACACCAAGTCTAACCTCGAAGCTTAGAAATTTATGACCCAAAATAATTTTCACCATAAATTTTGGACTCTTGGTAAGTTAGTAGTTTCGATAGGTATCCCTGTTTGGATAAGTATATTTAGAAAGGATATAATTCTAGTAATCTAATAATCGTAATGGCGTCTGTTCACGTTCGTCTCTTCCCCAGCCAGCCACGCGAATCTTCGCGCACATTCCTAACCTCTATCCTCCGCGCGCTCCCCAAAATGGTGGCTTTGGAGTATCGCCTAATGGCGCAACTGCTTTTCCATTCTTGGCAATAGAAGAAATTAGAAAGGAAAGCTTCCCATTTCCGATCTTCGATTTCTCAGTACTATCGATTAATGATTTTTGGCAAAAGCCAATTCTGAATCCCGAACCTTTACATATAAGGTTTATGGCCTAAACGAATTTTTACCGTAAGTCTCTGACACTTGATAGGTTAGTAGTTTCGATAGACCTCTCTGCTTGGATAAGTATATTTAGAAAGGATATAATTCTAGTAATCTAATAATCGTAATAGCGTCTGTTCGCGTTCGTCTCTTTTCCCCAGCCAGCCACGCGAATCTTCGCGCACATTCCTAACCTCTATCCTCCGCGCGATCCCCAAAATGGCGGCTTTGGAGTATCGCTTAATGGTGGAACTGTTTTTCCTTCCTTGGGAATAGAAGGAATTAAAAAGAAAAGCTTCCTATTTCCGATCTTCGATTACTCAGTACTATCGATTAATGATTTTTAGCAAAAGCCAATTCTGAATCCCGAACCTTTACATATAAGGTTTATGGCCTAAACGAATTTTTACCGTAAGTCTCTGACACTTGATAGGTTAGTAGTTTCGATAGACCTCTCTGCTTGGATAAATATATTTAGAAAGGATATAATTCCAGTAATCTAATAATCGTAATGACGTCTGTTCGCGTTCGTCTCTTTTCCTCAGCCAGCCACGCAATTTTCGCGCACATTCCTAACCTCTATCCTCCGTGCGCTCCCCAAAATGGCGGCTTTCGAGTATCGTCTAATGACGCAACTGCTTTTCCTTTCTTGGCAATAGAAGAAATTAGAAAGAAAAGCTTCCTATTTCCGATCTTCGATTTTTCAGTTGTATCGAACAATATTTCTTGGAAAAGGCCAATTCTAACCTCGAAATCTCGAAATTTATGACCCAAAGAAATTTTTACCGTAGTAAACTTGACACTTGGTAAGTTAGTAGTTTCGATGGACATCCCTGCTTGGATAAGTATATTTAGAAAGGACATAATTCCAGTAATCTCCTGAGCCACCCACGCGTACCTCGAGAACGGTTAGAGAATGAAGGTTTCGCATCGGTGTAGATGAGTTGGGCGGGAGAAAGGGCGAGGAGGAAAGGCTGACGGTGACCTATGATACGGTGTTATTCAGAGTGGTGGAAAGTTAAAAATAAAGGCGGCGGGCCCGGGAGAAAGAAGCCCCCAACGGGGTCGTTGGAATGGTTGACGCGATCCACTGAAATAAAAGTAGCCAGCGTTGTTCCCCGATGTCGGGCGTTGATCGCGGGAGCCTCTGGAGTCTATTAAAAGCGTCTCTTCCTGCCGTTTCCGATCAAGCGACGCGCGTCGAGCGCGTACACACGCCGATGAACGACTGCTTTTTGCCTGGCGTACGCGTTTATAAATAAACCACCTGTACACGCTGGCTACGCCAAAGATAGAAACGAAGACGGCTCTCGGATGCGATCGAATCGAATCGATTCCTCTAGCGCGACTCGGTCGCGTGGAAAATGGCCGCCGCCTACGACTCCGCCACGCGGACGGAGACACCTGGCGGAGGCGTCGGTGCACGAGGCGCTGGGGGCCCGCGCACGAAAATCCTTGGCGAGTCGGACACACCCGATGACAGAGAGCGTCGCGGTCCATGCGGCGCGGCAAACCGGCGGGATGGGTGAGTGACGCGTGAAGTTGCTTCGGCTCGGTGTGCGGTCCGATGAATGGAGAGACGACGGCGAGAAGACGGCGAGAAGACGGCGAGAAGACGGCGAGGAGAAAGGAGGAATTCTTCGCGGTGGGTGCTCTCTCGCGCCTAAGAAGTCCCGGTATTTATGTTCTCCTTAACCCTTTCGCTAGGAACAGCCGCGGCGTGGCGAACACGGGCCGCTTTACACGCCGCGTCTATAAATATAAATTACACCGCGGCGGTGGCGAGTAGCGGTTTTTCCGACGCGAGATATTCGAGCGGACGGAGAAGGTTGGCCGGCGAGGCGGATTTCGGGCAGGTCCGCCTCTGGCGAAAGGGTTAAGACGGGCCAGGTCGGCCGGTTCTATTAACGGAGTCGTTAGCAGGTGCGAGCGGTGGCCGGAGAGATAGGTGGCGGTGCGGCGGGAACTGCATCGTCGAGCGGCGATCGACGAACCCGTTTGCCACGCGAGTGCAACAAAATCGCAACGAGCCATTGCGATTAACGGCGGCGCGACCGGCCGACAGGCTGGAGGGGATCGCGCGGCTGCTTGAAAAAGTTTCAACGGACACCGCATTCCAGACGCTCTCTTCAAGGTTATTAGCCATTCACCCAAAGGCCGAAGTACTCGGATGCCCTATACCGAGGAGCCCCTTTCAGCCCCTCGCGCTGCACTCTGCTGCGCTCCCCGCCGCGAGCAGCGACATCGGTAGTCGTTTCGATATTTATCCTTCGAAAAAGGTCGCGCGGATCACGCGTCGCTGCGAGTCGCTCAGAGTCGCTGAAAGTCGCTGAAAGTCGCTGAAACTCGTTGAAAGAAGGGTTCAGGAATTCGCAAGATGCCGCGTGGCGTTTGAGGTCTGTAATTCGGCTGCTCGCGTCGCTCGGGAACCTTCCCACGATCGGGGCCCGGCAGAAGTTAAATCATCGCGAAACCGGTACTCCGGGACAGCGCGAACCACCACCGAACGCAGCGGGAATCGCGATGGAAAATTCCTAGGTCGAAAGTAGCCGCGGCAACGCGATGGCGATCGTGGAGGACACCGGCCGGTCTTCGACGGTTCTCGGAAACGCTTGGCGTTGGCGCTCGCGCGCTCGTGGAGACGACGCCGACTACTCGGCGCGGGCAACTTTGTAACGACTCGCGTTCAATTTTCTAACCGAGAGATTGCACATAATCATATATTCTCACCGGCTAACATCGTTCCGACTAATTGCCACTTTGTGCATACCAACGGAACCGGTTACGATCGATGATTCGAGCGGCGCATTCGGCTCGGATAATGGTTCCGCTTCGTTGCCCCGATCGATCGGAACGACCGCGAATAGTCGGGAACGAGAAGGAGAGGCGTGTTTCCTTGCAACGTAATAACGAATAAAGGAATCGAGGAACATTGTCTTGCTTTATCGCATACGTTTAACCCCCCGTCCTTGCAGTTTCCCGCCGGAACCCGGGGCCCCGACGCGCGCTCGCCATCATCGGCCACGGCCAGATCGGCCAACCTTTCGACCACGTTCCCTCGCTTTCCAATCGTTCGTTGGCCTCGTTAGATTAGACGAACGCCGAACGAATTCGGATCGCACCGATAAATCACCGTTCCGAGCGGATCCGCGTGCATCTGGACGAGGCCGACAAAGTGGAGCGGGCACGGTTCCCTGTCCGCCTTTTTCTCTACCAATCTCGCGGTGTAAATCAGCCAGACCGTGCTGGCCTCACCCGCGACAGTTCGTCGTCGACGACGCTGCAGCTCTCGCCGCGACCAAGGGGCGCCGCTAAATCCTGCCAAGAGACTCCGGATTTCTCCGCAACACCGATATACCGATTCTACATCCGGCTGACGCGTGTTCGGGCAACCGCAAATTTGCCCGCCGATATTCCCTCCGCTAACCCGCCGCGATTTACGCCACTCCACTGTCGTTCTTTGTCCCCTGCTCGCCCGCTATGCAACCTGCTACGAGAATCTACCGAGTGTTCCCCGAGATCACGCGGGAAAGATGAACGGAAGCGTGATCGATCTCGTACCACGTTTGCGGTTGCTTCTTCTGCTAATTTCGGATAAGGAGAATCGATATTTTCTCTCCCTTTTTTGTTTCTTGGGAAGCATTTTGTCGAAAATATAGCGTCATTGCCACTGTTTTTGAGGCTTCAGGGACGGAGTCGATTTGGGACTTGCTTTCCGAGATTAGGTGACGATCTGTTTTGAGGTCGTTTATTGACACTAAACCTAGCATGATGGGCCCAATGATAGGTGAATGAAGAAATAAAAAAGAGGAGATGATTGAAAGGAAATGTTGACTGTTATAAGAATAGTTGCGAAGAATATGGAATTTTGATTAAAATTTTGGAAATGCTCGTTTATATTGCGATAAGTTTAACGATAACTTGGTTATTAGCTATATCGGTAAACATAGCATTACTGGCCTAAATGACATGTAAATGAAGAAATAAAAGGAAATGATTGAAAGTGTTAACAATTAGAAGAAAATTCGCAAAGAATACGGAATATTGATTGAAATTTTGGAAATGCTCGTTTATGCTATAGTGAGTTTAACGACAGCTCGATTATTAGCTATATCGATAAGGAATGACTCGAAATGATTTCGAGTATCGTGCATAGTATTACACAATTGCAACAATTTCCGCTATTTCGTGCACAAAAAGATGGCGAATATTCTGCAAATATGAACAGTTCAATGAGTCTCCACGTTCAATCTCCCAATTATTATACAATATATATTCTTATCACACGACTATAATTATATTCAACAACCTCAAAATTCGAAAAATTTCTAAAATTCTTATCCAATTTTATCGCGATTAAACCTAAACTTTTCGAACGTGTAATTCCCAGTAATAAAATCGAAGAGTGAGAGATTAAGGACCCCCAAAAGATTCTGTTAAGAAAAATCAAGGATTCCAGAATAAATCTGTGCTTGGCGTCCATCTACCGTGCCCAAACCTACTCTAGGACATTCCCTGTATTTCCTCGAGCGATAAAGGTACCGAGAGAAGGGGCGGGGAGACAATCTCTTCGTTCTCTAAGGCAAATAACGACGAGTCCCCGGGTGATGGCGCGGGGAACACGGTGTATTATACGCCATTCGCGGGAAATATCGGAGCGAATCGCGAATTCACGCGAATAATAAACGAGCCAACCCTGTGGGACACTCCGAACGAGACGATTCACCGCTCCAACGGTCCATTATACACAGAATGCGACGCGATCGGCCCGAATCCGCATCGGGATTCACGGTTGCATTATGGCGGACGATCGACGAACAGCGAGGAGGTTCTCGAATGGATTTCTCGACGAAATCACAGCACCGAGCGGATCTTTCGCGTTCTTCGCCGTCAACGAATCCTTGACCCTCGATAAATATCGATCCACCAGTTTCGCACGATTTATTCCAGTATACGCGAAATTTTAAACGAAGGAATATTAAAATTCAATACTCGAGTTAGTTTCACCGTCGAAGAAGGATAAATATAATCGGTAAAATTTTAATTAAAATGTAAAGAAATTGGGGGAAAAATTGTTCAGAAAGGGGAGAGATTGGTACGTCCCTTGTGAAAATATCGATTCTCAAATATCGATCAGAACGTGGAGAAATTGTGCGAAAAATTAAGGAATACCTTTCAGCTGGTGCAAAAGTTCTGCGAGTTCTGGAAAATTCTGCGAAGGATTTAAATTATCTATTTTGTTTATTTTATAGGTTTATCTACTAGTGCGCGTGTCAGAGTATATGCATGCCAAATTTCAGGCGAATTGATGTCCTAGTTTTCGAGATACCTTTCTGCCAATTTAAAAAGATGACGCTTGCATACTTGCACGCTATAAACATGCTGTGGGGCACTTAATATTTCGAGGACTATATTGAAAATTTGGAAATATATTCTAGGAGTATTGTACTACTTTTGTACGAATTAAAATCAAGTCTACACTAGAATCCTTTGTTGAATTTGAAAAGATGGTGCTCGTATACTTGCACGCAATAAACATGCTGAGGAGCCCTTAATACTTCGAGGACTATATTGAAAATTTGGAAATATATTCTAGGAATGTCGTACTATTTTTGTACCGTCTAAAATGCAGTCTACATCAGGATCCTTTATTGAATTTGAAAAGATAGCATTCGTATACTTGCACGCAATAAACACTCTGCGGTACCCTTAATATTTCAAGGACTACGTTGAAAATTTGGAAGAATATTCTCGAAAAATGATTGATTAATCCAATAAGAAAAGAAATCGATCTTTCTTCCGTCTACGCCAGAATCCGGATGATATATTTGCACGAAATGAACATAATGCGGGGCCCCTAATATTTCGAGAGCTATATTAAAAATTTGAAAATATATTCTAGGAGTATTGTACTACTTTTGTACGAATTAAAATCAAGTCTACACTAGAATCCTTTGTTGAATTTGAAAAGATGGTGCTCGTATACTTGCACGCAATAAACATGCTGAGGAGCCCTTAATACTTCGAGGACTATATTGAAAATTTGGAAATATATTCTAGGAATGTCGTACTATTTTTGTACCGTCTAAAATGCAGTCTACATCAGGATCCTTTATTGAATTTGAAAAGATAGCATTCGTATACTTGCACGCAATAAACACTCTGCGGTACCCTTAATATTTCAAGGACTACGTTGAAAATTTGGAAGAATATTCTCGAAAAATGATTGATTAATCCAATAAGAAAAGAAATCGATCTTTCTTCCGTCTACGCCAGAATCCGGATGATATATTTGCACGAAATGAACATAATGCGGGGCCCCTAATATTTCGAGAGCTATATTAAAAATTTGGAAATATATTCTAGGAATGTCGTACCATTGTACCGATTGAAATCCAATCTACGTCAGAATCCGGCTTTAATTTAATCCTCGACGAATGCCATTGATTCGGTTTCTCCGAGTCGGTGGAAAAACTATGCGAGATATCGAGAGGAATGCAGGATTGACAGCAATTACCCGGTCTGCGGCGCGTATCCGCGTGGAAAACTCGGCGAGATAGCCAAGGAAGCCGCAAAAACCACGGCTGCCGGCCGCGAACCGCGCGAATTCCTTTAAAAATCGAAGAATAGCATCGGTCGCTGGCGACACCGTTAGAATTCGCGTCTAAACCGGCCGCGTGAGCTACCGGTTGCGTGTCGTCGGGGTTCGACGCGCGGTGGCGATCTTGTCGATTCGGCCGGGCCCCGGGCAAGCGGACACGGAACACGGTCTCGAAAAACGGCCGGCGCGAGCGCATAAATTAGCCGCGTAACGTTTGTCATTCTCGTGCTTTCGGCTCGTTAAAGCATGACGGAGACCGGAAAGCAGCGTCGGGGCGCCGCACGAAAGCCAGAACGCCGCGACGCGGTGTCTACCGTGCGGCTTCGCACGAATCTTGCCTCGCCTGCTCACCAAGGCAGCACGAAACGCGATTACGTCCACCGTGTATCGCTGATCGTGTTTCCCCGTGTAATCCACCATTTGCTCTTTGCTCCCTTCGCGAGTCCGATCCTTCCACGCGCCTTCGTCCAACTTCGCTCTGGTACCCCAGTTGTACCCCTCGATCCGCGTAACTTCCGAATCTAGCTGATTTCGAGACGTGTCGCAGTGTGTCGAGGAGAGGAGGAGTGGAGATGAGTGTAAAAATAAGTCTAATCGTAAGACAGAGTGTCAAATTCTACTTTGCTCTCCTACGTCCGATACGATACTTTTCAGCTACCGTGTCCCGATCCGTATGAAGGGATATCGCGAGGGATTAACAAGTTAGCCACAATTTCACGCCGCAGTTAGCCGTCATGTGGGTCCTTCCAAGTACACAAGGACCGACACACGCGTAGCGACAACAAGAACGAAAAGCCAGCCACCGGTTCGTACGTACCCACCATGCCTGAACTCGAAGGCAAGCCTAGTGCCTGTCCCTAGGGACTGGCGTGGCGTTTAACGTGTTAAATAAACGGAAAGCACTGTATCGGATCTTATTAAAGTTTATTATGCACGAGGGGAGCGGGGAGCTGGGTCGAGAATATCGTATCGTTCTTTGGAAAATGTTCTGACTCGCACTCTGGTCACCAACGAACTGTCTGCACTTTTTCCAACCCTGGCCCACGCGTCCGCGATTCATGTGGGGTGGTCGTAAAGCCATAAATCGGACCCCCATTGACTCGAGATCCTTGACATCGCTACTCCTGGAAGAATATCTTTCTTCTTCGTCGGTAGGGATGCGTCCCTACAATACTTTGATAGCTTCGGAAAGACCATTTTCTGAGTTATTATAAATTGCAAATCAAGAGCGATTTGCTACTAAAATTAAAAAATGTGCTAAAGGTAGCGTTAATCGTCTTGTTGTGCGAACGCTTCGAATAATAATTAAAAATGACCGTGTCTAGTAAGAGAAGCATACACTTTTCTCGTACCCCTAATTCTCCAGATCATGTATCTTTTCTTCGCACATCTATCACTCGTTCTATACACTCTTGACTTACTCGACGAAATCCTATTACGTCCGCGATATATCGTGCATTTTCTTAAGCAGAATATCTCCCTTGACTATCTTCCCTCTTATCACATACATTATGCATGTACCCGAGTGATTTCGAAGGCAAGTGTAAAGTGATTTGCTCGATGAATTTTATCGAAGTATCATGACCATTAATTCTTCTAGACTCGAGACTGTATACCGTAACAGCGTCACCAACAAAATTCCCCTTTCAAATTCGCTCCTTCGTAATTTCGTACACGGGTTTCGCAATTCATCGTCGATCGTCGACGATTTTTACAGGCGTTTCTCGAAGAATATACTTCGTAGAATGGCAGAGAAGGGGCGGCGCCGAAATCAAATTGCCCCGGGCTTCCGTCCGCTGAACTTCGCTATCGATCGTTATTAAGCAAACTCGTTTTACCATTAACGACGGCGTAAACCTGATCATTGAGCAAATTTATATAGATCTTCGGATTGTCTCGCGTGAGCAGCCGTCGTTCCGGTGTTCTGGCGCCAAAAACGCCGAGAATTTC
>NW_016909491.1:0-28361 GCF_001483705.2 Eufriesea mexicana | reverse complement strand
AAGATCGTTCTGTCATTACTCATAGCACATGACTATACCACGTAAAACTCCAATGAGGATTGTTAATAAATATACGACTCTAATTTTAACTAACCGTAGTAATTGCATTTTCTCGGTATCACTAAAGAATAGTTACAAAATAGCTCGCTACTAGGTCCAATTGGAACAAATATCCAGCCGAACTGAACGTTGCATTTCGCTCTATTTACTCCGATCTCAACCTACGAACCATGCCTTTCCGTGCCATAATTTGATTCGACTTTGAGTCAAACTTCCAATAGCCACCCAACGTCTATTCTCGAGTGCCAATCAGACGGAAGAGACGTCGGACATGCCCTGCACAGCGACGGACAAAGACACCACGAAGGATGAAGACGACAACTTAAAGGACGAAGACAATATCTCGAAGGACTTTCAAAAGAAACGTTAGCTACGATCTAGACCGCGTAGCACGAAGACCATCGAGAAGGACAAAGACACCACCTGGAAGGACTCTCGGAAGAAACATCGGCCACAATTTGGACCGCGAAGGAGGAAGACATCACATCGAAGGACGAAGACAACACCTCGAAGGATCTTCCGAAGAGACGTCGGACATCATCTGGACCACGAAGGACGAAGACAATATCTAGGACGAAGACAACACCTCGAAGGATCTTCCAAAGAGACGTCGGACATCATCTGGACCGCGAAGGACGAAGACAACACCTCGAAGGATTCTCAATAGGGACATCGACCACGATCTAGACTTCGAAGGACGAAGACAATATCTAGGACGAAGACAACACCTCGAAGGATCTTCCAAAGAGACGTCGGACATCATCTGGACCGCGAAGGACGAAGACAACACCTCGAAGGATTCTCAATAGGGACATCGACCACGATCTAGACTGCGAAGGACGAAGACAATATCTAGGACGAAGACAACACCTCGAAGGATCTTCCAAAGAGACGTCGGACATCATCTGGACCGCGAAGGACGAAGACAACACCTCGAAGGATTCTCAATAGGGACATCGACCACGATCTAGACTGCGAAGGACGAAGACAATATCTAGGACGAAGACAACACCTCGAAGGATCTTCCAAAGAGACGTCCAACATTACCTAGACCGCGAAGAACGAGAACACCACCAAGAAGGACGAAGACAACATCACGAAGTACTCTCGGAAGAGACGTTGACCACGATCTAGTTTGCAAAGGACGAAGATAACACCTCGAGGACTCTCAAAGGGACATCGACCACGATCTAAACTGCGAAGGACAAAGACAATATCTAGAAGAACGAAGACAACACCTCGAAGGACCCTTCGAAGAGACGTCGGACGAAGGACATTATCTGGACCGCGAAGGTCGAGAATACCACGAAGAAGGACGAAGGCAACATCTAGAAGAACGAAGGCAACATTTCGAAGCACCCTCGAAAGAAACGTTGGCCATGATCTGGACCGCGAAGGACCAAGACACCATCTCGAAGGACGAGAACACCACGAAGAAGAACGAAGAAGGACGAAGACAACATCTAGAAGGGCAAAGACAACATCTAGAAGGGCAAAGACAACATTTCGAAGTACCCTTGGAAGAGACATTGACCACGACCTGGACCTCGTAGAACCAAGACACCATCTCGAAGGACCCCTCGATCGTACCCCAACTCGAAGGACACCGTCCCTCCCAAGGTACCACAAACGAATCTCCAGAACCCGTTCCCCCGTAGACCACCGTACGAAACAGGGGCTGTCGTGCCCCGTCAGTTGGACTGATGAACGAGCAGAAAAGGAGGAAAAAGCGAGGAATTAAATCGATTGGCGGCGTGCACTCGGCACATATTAATCGGATTTGTGGACGGGGCCCGGGAGAAGCGGGTGCATGGGCGTGGGCGCGAAGGGACACCACAAACGGGGTCATCCACCTTGGCTAGCCGATGACCGTAGGGCCAGGTGGAGCGCGAGCCGACGGGGGTCCCCCGAGCATCTCCCGTTGTGTGTTCGAGCGATACCGGAAGCACCCGTCTAGACGATGCTTTTTTCCTTTCCTCCGCTGGTTCCGGCAGCCGGTTCCCCCTCTCGAGTCTGCCGTCTTCCGTGACTGAAATTTTCGCCAGCCTCGTACAATCGCGGCTGGCTTCCATCCAGTCCCTCCGAGTCCCGTTCTTCCGCGCTGTCTTTCCACCACTCGCGTTTCCTCCGCATCCGCGAGCCTCCTCTCGATCCTCGCGGCTGAACGCGCCGCCATTTTCCACATAAACTATGCACCGATGCTCATGGGCTCGCGGACTCGAAAACGGTGCGTCGTCTGAACGTCGCACACCAGGGGTTCCGAGCCTTTACGCGATAATCCGGGGAACGTGGACAGCGATTATATTCGTGTATACACACGCGAGTTGTAAGGCTTCGAGTGCTAAGATTCGCTGGTTAGGTGGTGTCTTTGAGTCCACCTGCGAGAGAACTGCCTCGTAGGCTGGGACACTAGCTGTAGATAGGTTTTCTCATGGTCTTTTTCCTCGAACTACAAGTGCTAGGGCCAATGAAAAGATTCGCAGATTCAGCGCTAAGTCGAGGATCTGAAGCTTCCCTGGCCCACACGAAATACACCTAACACTAGAGACAGCTCGACAGCTGATGAACAAAAAGGGAAAAAAGAAAAAGACGTAAAATGTATAGTTACACTGTGCACTCGAGGATTTTTTGGCTACAGAAGAGTAGAAAATTAAAGATTCTCTACTAGAAAACTGACGATACTTAAAATACTTAAAAATAAAGAATTGTATAATAATAGAATTGTAGAATTATTTGATACCTTCGATACCTCGCACACTGTTATATTACGTTAAATTTGATATATTAATTAATATCGATCTTCCAAGTTTTACGAAATGGCGACTGAAGCTCACCTCTCGAGTGCAAAGGTTTAATATATTTAACGTGTAACGAAGCTAACCAATGTCAACGAATTTTGACATCACCTAGACCTCTCTTATCTTCTTCTCTTAACTTCTCGTTGAAATTCGACGACCGAGTAGGATTATTACAACTGACATAATTTACAGGAATATGTAACTACTGTGGGATGTCTGTTGTTTATTCTAACGTCGATTATACAGATTGTAGTATCGCAGAATTTCCACCTCGGGTATAGGTGACTTTAGTTTGGAAGGTCGCCGAGGGTTCGAGGGCCAGGTCGGTCGGAAAACCCCCGGCGATGCGTCAGGCCCTTAGCATGACCATATTTGGTCATGTTGGGGGAGACTATTGGGAAATATATATAAGAAGGCGAAAATGGTTAGCGGACAGTGCTTGGGAGACGGTTATGCTGGGTCAGTGATGTAATTGTGTTGTTAGTTGTAACTGTGCTGTTAGCTGTAGTTGTAAAAGATATATATATATCCATATTCGTAGTCTTTACCGTCACAGCACATTGTGTTATTATTTTATTTCTAATAAATAGTTGTATATTATTTAACAACCACCCATGTCTCTACAAGATTATAAGAATTTTTATATAAAGATTATACGAAAATCCCGCAAATAAATTAATAAATATTTAAGTTCTTAAGAAGACAGCAACCTGGGATTTATAGATTTAAAAAAAAATCTGTATCTGAAAAACTGTATAGATCTTTATTGAACGTGTGAACTGACCTAAACCCTGTTTAGGATGTGCAGGTCACAGGACGTCTCCAGAAAACAGGAGACGAAAGACAAAACTCATGGAAAGGGATCCCCCAAATCGCTAGGATGTAGAGTTTAATACTTTAATGCTTAGTTTTTGCTACAATGAAAGTCATTTTTCGCTACTGTCGATGCGTTAAGTAGGTCCCGTACGTTTTATAATAATCTTTTGCCTCCACGACACAATTACGCGAGGAGTGAGCGACAGCTATGGAACCGATTAACATTCTCCGCGAGTACTTTCGGCTGCTCGTCACGCAAGGAGGGATTCGGCGACGGTTGAGGCCAGGGGTTAGGCTGTCGACCTGATCCTACCCGAGCTAACGTACACGTATCGCGTGATCCTGCTTAGGCCAACGAAAAAGGGTTCCACTTTATGATCGCGGCATCTGCTTATTTCTAGCCTCCTCGTCCTTGTTCGTGGGACCCCGTTGATCCTCTGCAGTGTACGCGACGTAGGGACTGTCTCGGAGTCTCGGTCGGTTGGATCTCATCTCGGTAAGTTTCCGTGTACTTATCCCATTGGCGCTATTTCGCCAACCCCACGGAAGACGCGATTAGATCTGGCAGAGGGGTCGAGTGGAGCGTTTTAAGGCGACCAGGGTCATTAATTTCGGCGAACGAGTGGAACAACCTCGGTCACGGTGACACGTCACGGTGAACTATCCCGCAGGAAATGGCGCGGGCGGCCTCCTTAATAACGGCTAGCCCGATGGGTGTATGTTTACACGACGGATTCGGTCTAGCGATATTTCCTCGCCGTCCACCGCGATATCCCCTTGATCGACGATCGACCAGCTTTTGTGCGCCTTTTCCGCCTTCGCCGTCGTGCCAGGCCGCCAGGATTCGTTCGTCTTTTTCGTCGCGTCTTTCCACCGGAAATCATTAAATAATGTCACCGAACGACTTCCGTTGCCACTTACCGTAAACGGCCACGCCGTTTAATATGCAGCCGACACGCCTTAATTACATCGTGCCCTCACCCCCTGCCCGCCCGCACGCCCACCTTCCGTCTTTTTCTACAGCACCTCTGCTCGCTATACCATCTCTGCCACTCTCGTCGTTTTTGTCTTCTGTTATTTTTTTTTCTTTATTTTCCTTTTTTATTTTGTAGAAGCAATTCGAATTTTGACGACTCGAAGTGGCGGAGGGACTCGCGTCTCGATTCGCGATCGATCGCTCCCGAGTTGGAGGAAGTGGGGCACGGGTTCGCTAAACGAACACTGAAATCGTCGTAAAAGGCACTGCGCCATAGTCAAGGGTCACGCTTCGAATATTTCCTGAAATTGGGGGAAATTGATCGAAATCGTGAATCGTCGTAGAAGACAGTGTACCATAGTCGCCGAGTCAAGGAGTACGCGTAGAATATTTTTTAATATTGAGGGAAATTAACTGAAATCGAGTAAAGTAAAAATTATCGCACTGCGGTCGTCGCGTCAAGCATCACACTTGGAATATTTCCTAAAATTGAATACAATCGTCGCGTCGAAGATGACGCGTTAAATATGCTGGAAAATTGAATAAAATTAACTGAGATCGACTGAAGTCGTCAAAATTATCGCACTGTGGTCGTCACGTCAGAAATCACACTTCGAATATTTCAAGTGCCAGGATTACGCATCAAAGATTCTCTACAATTGAGCAAAATTAACGGAAATCCACTGAAGTCGCAAAAATTATCGCACTATATTTCGTGTTAAGGATCACACTTTGAATATTTCCTAAAATTGACCAAAATCGTCGCGTCAAGGATCACACTTCGAATATTTCCTAAAATTGACATATCAAAGAAATCGTCATATCGAAGATCACGCATCAAAGATTTCTTAAAACTGAGCAAAATTAACCGAAATCCACTGAAATCGTAAAAATTATCGTACTATATTCCTCGCGTTCAGGATCACACTTCGAATATTTCCTAAAATTGATCAGAATCGTCGCGTCAAGGATCACACTTCGAATATTTCCTAAAATTGATCAAAATCGTCACGTCAAGGATCACACTTCGAATATTTCCTAAAATTGACATATCAAAGAAATCGTCATATCGAAGATCACGCATCAAAGATTTCTTAAAACTGAGCAAAATTAACCGAAATCCACTGAAATCGTAAAAATTATCGCACTATATTCCTCGCGTTCAGGATCACACTTCGAATATTTCCTAAAATTGATCAAAATCGTCGCGTCAAGGATCACTCTTCGAATATTTCCAAAAATTGACCGAAATCGTCATATCAAGGATCACGCATCAAGGATTCCCTAAAACTGAGCCAAATTAACCGAAATCCACTGAAATCGTAAAAATTATCGCACTATATTCCTCGTCTTAAGGATCACCCTCAAGTATTCCCAAAATTTGACTAAAATATACCAAAATCGTCAAAACTCGTACAAATTTGCATCATCGAACATTGCCTGAAAATTGACACCTGCAAAACCCACATCTCCGTCACGAGAAAACATAAATTTCCCATTTCCCGGATTCGTTAGCACCCCCTAACGCGGATCACGAACGAAGACAGTGGACCGAGGAAGGTGTACGGGTCTGTTAAGCCTATGAGACGTTCTATACCACCGTTTACGACTTGAAAATCACGGTAACAGGGCCCCATAAATAAATCCGGGACCCGCGAGTCGGCTCGTAAATTTAGCAACCCCGAGATGACGAGCCGTGAAACACCACGGGGTAACAAAGTGTCCGCGTTCGACGAGAGAAATGATCCTTGCTCGCGCTCACCGGCTATCGTAAAGTAGCTGCTAATCGATAAACTGCCAGTCATAGTTTGCACGCGGAACGACCGTCGAGTTTCTCCGACTTGACGCGGAAAATTGCGCGAGGGTACAGTTGAATAATTAGTCGCGGAAGGTGCCCGGGAAACGGTCCGGCGACCAAAGTCGATGGACGCGTCGTTAATGTTGTTTAACTCCTTTCAACGTGTCAGCCGCAAACTGCGATTAATGAGCGCCGCCTGTCGGATGTACCTTGTTGCTTTGTCTCAACCGCGTGATTTATGCCCGTCAACAAATTCGAGCGTTTGCAACGCGCTGCATTGCTCCTTACGGAAGCCCTCCACGGGGGCCCGTCGCGTGCGCGCGCAGCCAGTTCGCCCCGCGATCGATTAATCAGCGGGCGGGATTTTTCGAAAATCGGAACACGCTCGATTGGATTAGATTGGATTACATTCGCGATCTAATTGCGGAAAATCGTGCATCCATGCGGCCAGTCTCACGATTCGAACCATTGGTACCTTCGCTCGCGAGGAAACTAGAGCTTTTGGAATTCGTGGAAGTTTTATTCGAGTTGGAAAACTGAGGATCGTAATTTTATATACGAGCCAGGGTAGCTTCTGTGTCTTAGCGTGGGCTAGAATGAAAATCTCTTGTATTCTGAGAATTTTGTAATTAAAGTACATCGGTGACTCCGAGAGGAGGATTCTATCGTGGAAAATATATTAAAATAATTTGCTTTTGGAATGAAACGAATAAAAACATCTACCAAGCTCTGTCTTAAGCAGTATTACCATAGGTAATGAGTTTTCGAGCAGTTAAAATTATTCTTCTCGTTTTTGCTGTATACTGGATCAATTTAACGTTGAGTTACATGCTCGTAAAGGGTGTCCCAAAATTAATGCAAGAATAATTTTTATAGAAAATAAATAAACCCACGTTTATTTGCAATATTACTCAACAATAAAGACGAGTTGTTCTTCCGTATAGTGCTACATTTTAATAACCCTAAACTGTCAACTGTCACACTGTATTTTTTCTTTATCCTTTTTGGCAACACTACCACATAAATGGCGCAAAATTCGAATCTTGCGCAAATTTTAGGACACCATTTATTACAGTCTTTTATATCTAAAAAATTTCGTATTGTTCAGATTTTTCGACTTTCTCGGTGAAAACAAAACCAAATAACGAATCACGGATTAACAATATCGCCATAATGAGACGAATCGAATTAGCATAACTTCAAGCTTTTATTCTCCGACGTTAATCAATTATTTCACGCACCTCGCTTGCGTTTACTCGCAGCAGCGAGACAAATTTTCGCCATAATCGCGAATTTACAGCGTCCTTCCGGCAGCCATCTTTATTCGCTCCTGAAGTCGTTCTTCCGGAAGTGATCGCTCTACATTCCCGATTTTCGCGCATGGGACCGATTACCATAGCTCGCGAGTTGCGATATTAAAATATCCACGCGTGTCGCGAGAAATTCGCGAATTCCGCTGCGATATATCGGCATTTCGCGCGTTCGTTCGTAATATCGGGATATCAGAGGGAAGTGGAACTCGAAGGGGAACTGGCGTTGGGAAATTTCACGATGCGAAGGTTGACGCGGGGTCTAAGAGAAAAACGGGTTAAACTGGCCACGGGTGAAATTCGGTCGCGAGTGTTCGCTGACCCTACAGCCCCTCCGACGTGGAAACCTATCGATCTCGCGGTGGTTGACTTGTGGACGGTGCCTGCGTGCTCCTCGCGTGCCGAAATCGGTTCGCCAGTGGCCAGGAACGAAACGAGGCCGGACGAGTACATGGAACTGGAGCTAGGCCGGGTGGGTCGGGTAGAAAAAGCGAGTAACGCGAGCGAAGCGGAATCGTAATTAGCGACTGCTTGTCGGATGGAAAATTTACGAGGGACGAAAAGTCGACGGAGAAAATAGGCGAGCGGAGGGCAATTATCTTCGTTAATTATTTCACGGGTAAGTTGTACGCGGAATCGCGTGCTGGTCCGCGTCGCGTCGCGTTTCACTTTGGGACCACGACCACCACGACCACCACGACCACGGCGATGCTTGTTTCGCTGGAATGCAGCTACGGAGAGTCAACGTCCCGGCGCAGCCCGAGAGAGAGACGTGCACCCGCGTCGAGCGATCTCGAGGCGGACAAAAGCGCGGAAACATCCGTCTCTCCAAACCTCTGTCAACGAAAATAGCAAAAAGCTCGGTTGGTGGACCCGGAAAAAAAGACTGGTTCGATTCCTTTGGATTAACAGAGTCCACGATCACTCTGGAGGTCCATCCAGAGGTGCCCAAGATGACTCGAACCTGCATCGAGCGATCTCGAAGCGGACAAAGTGCGGAAACACCGATCTCTTCAAACCTCTGCCAACGCAAATAGCCGAAATTCGGTTGGTGGACCCGGAAAAAAAGAGGCTAGTTCGATTCCTTTGGACTAATAGAGTCTACAATCATCCTGGAAGTCCTTCCAAAGGTGTCCAGAATGTCTCGAATCAGAGTCGAGCGATATCGAAGCGGACAAAGCGCAAAGACATTGGTCACTTCAAATCTCTGTCGTCGAAAATAAGCGAAATTCGGTTGGTGGACTCGGAAAAAAAGAACTGGTTCGATCCCTTTGCGTTAATAGAGTCCACAATCGCACTTCGATTCCTTTGGACTAATAGAGTCTACAATCATCCTGGAAGTCCTTCCAAAGGTGTCCAGAATGACTCGAATCAGAGTCGAGCGATCTCGAAGCGGACAAAGCGTAGAAACATCGGTCACTCGAGGACCTCTGTCATCAAAAATGACTGAAATTCGGTCAATGAACGCGGAAAGAAACGTCCGATTCGATCCCTTTAGACTAACATAGTCCATAATCACTCTGAAGGTCCATTGAAAACCGTCCAGGCTGACTAGAACCAGAGAGTCAAGCGATCTCGAAGCGGAAGAAAGCGTGGAAGCATCGGCGTCTCGAAGATCTTAGTCTAGGCTATTAGAAAATGGCCGAAATTCGGTCGATGGCCCTGAAAAGGGTCGACTGATCCGATTCCTTTGTACCGGGGATAGTCCATAATCACTCTAGAGGTGCTTTCAGGGGTGTTCAGGGTGACTCCAAGCCGCGTAAATCGATCTCAAGGCGGACAAAAGCTTGGAAACATCGCGTGGAAGACCTCTGTCGTCGAAAATGGCCGAAATTCGTCACTGGACCCGGAAGAAAACGATTATTTAAATCCCCACGCACCAAAAGAGTGCACAATGACCCTCTAGGTCCTTTCCGAGGACCCAACGATGGCGTCCAGGGCGACTCGAGGTTCGAGGTTCGAGGTTCAGCCGCGCGTTTATTCCTCTGTCGCCAAAAATGGCCGAAATTTGTCATTGGACCCGGAGGAAAACAATTACTTAAATCTCTACGCACCAAAAGAGTCCACGATGACCCTCGAGGTCCTTTCGGAGGACCCAACGATGGCGTCCAGGGCGACTCGAGGTTCGAGGTTCAGCCGTGCGTTTATTCCTCTGTCGCCAAAAATGGCCGAAATTTGTCATTGGACCGGGAGGAAAACGATTATTTAAATCCCCACGTACCAAAAGAGTGCACGATGACCCTCTGGGTCCTTTACTGAGGACCCAACGATGGCGTCCAGGGCGACTCGAGGTTCGAGGTTCGAGGTTCGAGGTTCAGCCGCGCGTTTATTCCTCTGTCGTCGAAAATGGCCGAAATTCGTCACTGGACCCGGAAGAAAACGATTATTTAAATCCCCACGTACCAAAAGAGTGCACGATGACCCTCTGGGTCCTTTACTGAGGACCCAAAGATGGCGTCCAGGGCGACTCGAGGTTCACCCGCGCGTTTATTCCTCGAGCGAGTTCAGGCCGCCATGCCGGATCCGCGGCTGCTCGCCGTCGAAAATAGTCCGGCGTCGGCGACGACGTGTCTCGTGAACTGCGACGCAGTACGAGCATAAATTCGTTCACCCGAGACGCGTGCACCCACTTAGAGAGCCGCGTAATCCGAAAGTATCGGGAAATAGAACGCGCGTCGCGGCGAGGCGAGATTTACGGCCGCGTTCGATCGGAATCAACGACCTCGAAGGCTCACGATCGGATCGCGATCCAGGAGCACACCTGTCCAGGCGGAGATCCTGCACGGGTGTCGGCATGATTCTGCTCTTCGCCGCGGGATTAGAGGCTGTTTAGCTTGAACGGTAGCGGTGAGGAATTTAACCTCTCGCAACTGTAATCGCGGCTCTTGCGCAGCTTTTTCGTCGCGAATCACGTGAAAGCAGGCTGAGTATTGTTCCTTCGTTGCAAGACTAACGTTATTTATTCGCTTGTTTATTTTAAACGAACATTACAGCGCGTGGAAGGTAAACGTTGCGACGGTGTGAGGTGAAATGGGAGGGGAGAAGAATCGCAGTGACGAATGCTGATAATTATATTTAACCCAGATGACAGGGAAATGGTACAGAAGTTGGAATTATCCGAGATGGCAAGAGGAAAATTCGTTTTGCGTTTTAACACTAGGTTTACGGACGCTATCTGTATACCTATTTCTAAGGACACCTGTCAAATTGACAGGTAAAAGAAACTACGTGCCTTTTTTTTTTTAACTATTAGTTTAATTTAAAAACAATTATATATTATATTAACAGTCTTGATATAAGTTAACTAAGTTTGTTACCATCGTATAATTGGAGCAATCCTTCCGTCAAATTCACGGGTTCTGTAAATCTAGTGTTAAAATCGCAGGGAAATTGTACGAAGATTATACTGAACCCTGTGCACTCGAGAGACCAGCAGTTGCTATTTAATAAGATGTGGACTTGGTTTTACTAGTGTGAATGCAAGTGTATGAGATCGAGTAATGGCACGAATGTAGATATGTATGTTTTCAGAAGTGCGAGTGGTAGATCTAGAATGCGTGGTGTTGTGCAGTTGCTATGGATCAGAGTCAATATGTTATAAGGAAGTTCAATTTGTTATAAGAAGCGTGAGAGTGAACAATCAGGATATAAGACGTGTGTAAATCATAATTTTATAATAAATATACGGCTGTTATACAACAAACTCACATAAGATTCCAAAAATGGAAATTAATTAATATATTGGATATAAAATATTGAAATAAAATAACTCCTTATATTTCTTATTTACCGATTTGAAGAATATCGTCGAGTTTATGGCAGGAAATTTTTGAATCACTATTTCTCTATATTGGAAATATCGTGGAGCGCGAAGGGTTGACACCTTGATTACTAAAAAATTAGTAATTTAAATTAGATAATTTTTGACTGCGTAGAGGAGTGAACCACGAGTGAAAAGATTGTATAAAAGAGTATAATAAATATTCCTATACGTAGAGGAGTCAAAGGATGATCTGTCACTGTATACAACTCTTTTATGACTACTACTGTCATCCCAGGCAGTAAAATATCCTACATGTATATCGATTGTAAAACAGTGTACATTTATTTTGTAACAGGAACAGTGGTGTCACGGAATCTAAATGCCGATCCGTTCGCACCTGTCGAAGGAAAGATCCTGCTTTCTTCCTTCCCTCGCGATTAGAACATGCACATGTTGCACGGTAACGGTAAGGAATTCGAATCTCTGCGCGATCCTGCACACCTGTCGAAAAGACTCCGCGATCTTGCAATACAAAACTTGCCTAACTCGAATTTTCAAATTTAAAAATCCTGTCATCCGAATCTCTGCGCGATCCTGCACACCTGTCGAAAAGACTCCGCGATTTTGCAATACCAAACTTGCCTAACTCGAATTTGCAAATTTAAAAATTCTGCTCTGTCAAAAAGATTCCGTAATTTTACAATTAAATTTTAAATTTTCCTAACTCGAATTTTCAAATTAAAAATCCTGTTCTCCGAATCTCTGCACGATCCTGCGCACTTGTTGAAAAGATTCCGTGATTTTGCAATACTAAATCTACCTAATTTGAATTTTCAAACTTAAGAATTCTGTCCTCCGAATCTCTGCGCGATCCTGCACACCTGTCGAAAAGACTCCGCGATTTTGTAATACTAAACTAGTCTAACTCGAATTTGCAAATTTAAAAATTCTGCTCTACGAATCTCTGCGTGATCCTGCGCACCTGTCGAAAAGATTTCGCGATTTTGCAATACAAAACTTGCTTAATTCGAATTTTCAAAATTAAACATTCTGCGCGATCATGCGCACCTGTCAAAAAGATTCCGTAATTTTACAATTAAATTTTTAATTTTCCTAACTCGAATTTTCAAATTAAAAATCCTGTTCTCCGAATCTCTGCACGATCCTGCGCACTTGTTGAAAAGATTCCGTGATTTTGCAATACTAAATCTACCTAATTTGAATTTTCAAACTTAAGAATTCTGTCCTTCGAATCTCTGCGCGATCCTACTCACCTGTCAAAAATATTTCGCGATTTTACAATACTAAATTTGCGTTACTCAAATTTTCAAACTTAATAATCCTGCCCTCAGAATTTCTGCGTGATCCTGCACACGTGTTGCAAAAGTTCCGTGATTTTGCAATACAAAACTTGCCTAACTCGAATTTGCAAATTTAAAAATCCTGTCATCCGAATCACTGCGCGATCCTGCGCCCCTGTCAAAGATTCCATAAGTTTTCAATACTAAACTTGCCTAACTTAAAGTTTCAAACATAAAAATTCTGTCCTCGGTGTAATCGCGTTGACATCGACAGAAATAAATAAATAAATCAATAATTATTCAATTCTTCCAAGGTTCTCTTCTCTTCTCCTAACATTTTCATCCACCGATCCCACCGATCCTAGTTAATTTAATTTCCTGCCTTTTCATACTAAAATCGGATCACGCACGCGATGAACAGCAACGCTGAGGAATTCGAGTCTCTCCGGCCGATTTTATGCAAGCGAGTGCACCTGTTCGGAAGAAGATCCCACACGAGCGTCTGAAACTTTTTCTATTTCGCAATGCAATTAGAACAAGCGTAGTTTGGATAACGGCTCCGTGCGATCTGGATCTCGTAACGTTCGACGGGAACCCGAAGCGTTTCCCATTTCCGGTTACAATTAAGGCGCGCGTAGCTTAGACAGTGGCGCTAAGGAACGTGAATGTTTATGTGTTCGATCACCTGAAGACGTTCGCACCTGTTTCAAATTGCGCATACTCTCGTGGGAATCGAAATCCCTCGATTAGAGCAGTTCCTTGAAAGATACGAGGCCGATACGAGCAAAACTCTGCCAAATTCTGTCAACCTCTATTACCCCGATTCGCACCTAAGCGCCTAAATCGTTTCCTATTTCGCAGTGCGATTAAGACAAGCGTGATTCGAATAGCAGATCCGAATCGTGAAACATCGAATCCCGTGGAAGCACACGATGTTGGCAGAATCTTGCACGGGAACCGGGAGCGTTTCCTGTTTCCTGTCGCAATTAAAACATGGCATACCATGGCGTTGAGGACTCCGGATCTCTCGCTTCGATCCCGTGCAAGATTTTCGCGAGATCTAGTATCCAGCCAATCAGTATCACAGATACATGTCTGTCAATGGCTCATTTCGCGCCATTTTGGAAAGCCTGGTGGACAGTGTCGTCGAGGAATCCGAGTTTCGATTCTATGAATATTCAATCCCCGGAAGCACGTAACGCGTCTGCGTGAAAGATACTGCACGAGAACACGAAACACCTACTTCCTATTATAATTACACCCGGAGCTCTTATTATACTGTGCTGTTTCATACGATTCGCTTTTGCGCGGTTTTCTTCAGTCGCGCCGCTTCTTTCGCACGTTTTCTACGTTTTTGCGAGATTTTCTCAACGCGATTTGCTTATTTCTATCTTCAAACACTGAGCACTGATAAGTATTCGACAGAGGAACAGTGAAAATCACGGATTTCTGAGTTTTAGTTCTGCAATTGGCTATCACATGTCAATGTCTCTGAAAAACCTGATTTCCAGTGGGTTTTATTGAAATGGGAGCGAGATTTATTTTTATTATTTTGTTCGCAGTCTAATGTAAAGTATATGTGTCACTTGGACACGCGTTGTAAACCGGAAGTCCCAATATTAAAAAATGTCATCGGCTAGCCTGGGTTTTAAGGTACTCTTTCTATCGTCTATTCCAATCTCGCACTATGTCGCAAACCAATTGTTTTACGAAACTTTTTACACGGTTCCTTGTACACGGTACGTGAGCACCGGATAAAAAGAGTCTCGGGCGTATAATAAAATACGCATAATCGAAATCAGGGGGTCTCAACCGAGAGCGTGTGCTCTGCCAATAGACTTGACACTGAATTGCCAGACGAAGCGGAAGAAAGGGAAGAAGTGGAGGATCGCGGTCATAAAAATACAATAAACATATATGTATCTACATTTTGTAAATTCAAACGTTCACGATATACGAGGAAAAGAACGCAGAAGTGAGACGTAGGCCAAACATGTTCGTGAGTATAATTCAATCGAAGATCATTTACACGATCTCATACGTATTCTATATTGCGCTGTAAATCGGTTTCGAAGAGATGCACAGTAAACAGAAACGGGAACAAAAGACTATACCTAACCTAAACGCTGTCAAACAGTTGACAGCGATATAGACGATACTTAGGTTGACTACGTCACCTGGATGACGCAGAGGTCTGCAAAAGAGAAGATCGGGGAATTCCCAACACGGGGAGCCTTTCTAGGAAGTCAAAAATTTTATTTGGATAAGCGTTGACATAGACACAGAGGAATTTAGGTTCATTTACACAGATCTTATAGATACTCTATTATGCACTGTAAATCAGTATCGTAGAGATGCACAGTAAATAGAAACGGGTACAAAAGACTATACCTAGCCTAAACGCTGTCAAAGAGTTGACAGCGATATAGACGATACTTCGGTTGACTACGTCACCTGGATGACGCAGAGCTCTGCAATAGAGAAGATCGAGATATTCCCAACACGGAAAGCAGTCCTGGGAATCCGAAAATCTGGATTCGTTCGGATCCACGTTGACATAGACGCAGAGGAATTTAGGTTCATTTAGACAGATCTCATACATACTCTATTATGCGCTGTAAATCAGTATCGTAGAGATACACAGTAAATAAAACGGGTACAAAAGGCTATACCTAGCCTAAACGCTGTCAAAGAGTTGACAGCATATAGACGATACTTAGGTTGACTACATCACCTGGATGACGCAGAGGTCTTCAATAGAGAAGATCGAGGAATTCCCAACACGGGGAGCCTTTCTGGGAAGCCGAAAATTTTGTTAGGATTCAGGTTGACATAGACGCGGTGGAACACGATCGACGGCGATCGCGCGGGACACGTGGCGCAGCACGAGAACGAGGGAATGTGGGCCGTGGGATGTGGCCGCTCGCGACAAAGACGTCCTGAACTCGTTCCGGACGACATTCCAGAACGTGAATCGCTTACTGATTGTCTACTGTGTCGAGACGGTCGTTCGGCTTGGGCGAGTTTTGCACCGCCGTATGATGCACGATAAGACGGCCGCGTTAAGCGTTTCGATGCTCCCTCTTCCATTTATTTCCTCTCGGGGCTGCCTTCTTTGTTCCAACGTACCTGACCGGACTTCGAGGATGGCTCTTGGCTGGCGAGGAAAAATAGAGAACGGGAGAAAAGGGGACGCGACTCATGGCGCCACGTGGGTCTGGGTGATGATTAGACGGTGTGCATCAATTTTACGGAAAGGGTGGTAAAAGTACGATAAATTATTCGAAAGTTGTTAAGAGTACCTCTGTATTCTATAAGGTGGTGACGTCTACGTGTGGAGAGGGGAGTAAGAGTGGAAGAAAAGAAGATCAGAAAAATGTAATATGGCGTGAGTGCAGCCATGTGCAAAGTGAGTACGGCCATGAGAAGAACGTGTGTGATTCTAATTATTTTTTGATAATACAATATATATTATATTCACCCTGACTGAACTGAAGATAGATGTCTTCTTCTACTATTTTTTTGACTGCTATTTTCTACTAACATATTTTCCTATCTCCAATGTGAGAGAAATCATGATTTTAATGGTGTCATCTGCATCGGGATCTATTTTTGCTACGAGGAATAATTAATAAGCTGGATGGTTCCTCGAAGCTAAACTGAATGACGCAGTTGGTGTCAAAGAGCCTATGGGAACCTTGCTGAAGGGTTCCAAGTGTAACTTTTCCGCAACCCACTGTGCAGCACGCAGAAAAACCCGAGCCTCGTTTGTAACATTAAAAAATTGAGAAAACAATTAACCCTTCGCAGAGGAATTAGCAAACAGTATGACAAAAAAGGAATGGTGCAAATTATCAAT
Organism: Eufriesea mexicana; assembly: GCF_001483705.2. NCBI lineage: Eukaryota > Metazoa > Arthropoda > Insecta > Hymenoptera > Apidae > Eufriesea > Eufriesea mexicana. Next base: position 11,680 of record NW_016909491.1, on the reverse strand, counting down.
GTCTTCTATTTAAAATTCTCTATTCATTTACGTTCTGTAAATTTTCAAAAAGTGGTTAGAATAAAACAAATATAAATTAAAAAATTAATATCGCTGGATACAGGTGACCACCATGGCCCCAGTGAGGAAGCAAATGTCGGTCATTGAAGACCACCATAATACTAAAAAGATTAACACTAGGTTTACGGACTCTATCTATATATCTATTTCTACGGACACCTGTCAAATTTACAGGTAAAGAAAACCACGTGTCTTAATATAAGTTAACTAAATCTGTTATCATCGCATAATTGGAGCAACCCATCCGTCAAATTGATGGGTTTCGTAAATCTAGTGTTAATCGCTCTACAACGTTCTCAATCCGAGTTACGGATTCATTACGAATACTTTTAGCGAAACTTTGAACCCCCTCCGACCCCCTCGAATCCCTCTAATAACGTCAGATTGTCGCCAAGGTGTTTCTCTATCTTCGAATCAACCTCCGCATTTCTACAATGACAAGAGGTAAAAGAAAAGCGATGGAAAGCCGTAGATGGAACGTGGGTCGGACGCTTTGGATGAACCTAACCTCTGCTGGAAGTTGCATGGCAATCAGCGCGCGATACTCGCAGCGAGCTCTTTGTCAGCACGGCGGGATTTCCCGCGGTAATTTCGAGGCTTTTAATCAATCGGACGCGACCTCGTGGTCGATTGACGTATTAAACTCGTCTCGAATCGCGATGCCGTTAATTGTTTACTGGCTACGGTCCGGGTCGGGCCCGGCTCGTGTCCCGGTTGGCCTCGAGGGCCGGTTTAACGCGGAGGAACATCGTCGCGGAATCCAGATGACGCTCCTGCCTCTCCGTCCACCGGTGTAGCATCTCGCGTGTCGAACACGCCGCAACTTTTTCCAATTTTTCCCCGCGTTTTCATCCGTCCGGAGTTGAACGAACCGGTCTAACTCATCGATCCGCCGCGTTCCGATAAATTAGCCAAACCCACGCCGGAATATCGTTGCGCGAGCAACTTGCCACGCTCCGCTTCTTCGTGCCAGATATCTCGTCGGCTAATTAATTCGTCCTGCACGGGGATGGATTTTTTAATAATTTTTCCACGATCGTGGTGGGGATATCGGGGGATAATATCGAAAGGAGGGAGGTTTTGTATGGTGTGGTGAGGAGACGTGATTTGAATTAAGAAATTCGGTGGAGGGGTGACAAGTCGTCAAGTTGTGAAGAAGTTTAGAGAAATGAGTGAATAGATGTGATTAGGGGATTTATTCGTATGATATTGGTGTGGCGAGGTTTTATTGGAATGTTTAGGCTGGAGGGTTTCGAAGATGACGAAGAACTGGTTCAAAACCTGTCATAGTATGCTCGATAAGAATATCGTTAACATATCTAAAGGCTTGGATTATGCATTCGAAAAATATGCGAATGATTGATTTGGTTTTAATTTGTACTGGAAAGCTGGGTCGTATGGAATACCGTTAATTATGTGGGAAGAAATCCGGAATTGTATGTTTCTGAAGGATCAATGCGTTTAATACGAGATCGATGCGTGCATCTTAGGAAGACTAGAAGTATTTATCCTAATATCCCTGGAGCAGGGATTATAAAAAATATTGGTGACATAATTCGATGCTTAGGTGACTGATTCCTTGGAGAATTCATTCTTGGATGAATCCGAGGTTTAATTTTCAAGGGAATTAATTTTTAGAAGAATCAAGGGGTTAATTTTACAGAGAATTTATTCTCCAAAGAATCGAAGGGCTAATTTCCTAGAAAATTATTTTATAGAAGAACCAAAGGGTTAATTTCCTAGAGAAATAATTTTTAAAAGAACGAAGGGGTCAATTTTGCAGAGAATTCATTCTCAGAAGAATCGAAGGGCTAATTTCCCGTGAAATTAATTTACAAAAGAACCAAGGAATTAATTTCCTAGAGAAATAATTTTCAAAAGAACGAAGGGGTAAAATTTACAGAGAATTCATTCTCAGAAGAATCGAAGAGCTAATTTTCAAGGGAATTAATTTTTAGAAGAATCAAGGGGTTAATTTTACAGAGAATTTATTCTCAGAAGAATCGAAGGGCTAATTTCCCATGGAATTAATTTACGAAAGAACCAGGAGGTTAATTTCCTAGAGAATTAAATCCTCAAACAATCGAAGGACTATCTGGCCAGACAATTAATTTCTACAACAATTAATCGGTTCCTTTCCCAAAGAATTAATTTTCGCAAGAACCAGAGGGTTAATTTCGCAGAAGAATCGAAGGGCCAATTGCCAAGAGAATTAACCTAAAAAAGAACGAGGAGTTTAATTCACCGAAAACGAAACGCGAAAAGCGATCGTGGCGGAGAACACCGGACCTCGATCCTCGGCCTATCGATCATTGATCCGGCGGATAGCTTCGAAATCCGTTTCCACGCGACTGCATCCGTTCCGATGCTGCCGCGCGCGAGTAAAGCGACGCGACTCCACGCTCCATCGTGTTCCCTCGCTCCGCGTATGTGCCAGGATAATCCCACCCCCTCGCACCCCGTGTCCATCCACGATTTCCCCGTTCCCAACGCGTTCCCGGGCCTTTTCGCGGCTTTCGTCGGCCTGCCTCCGCCATCTTTGCATCCAATTCGCTGCTCCATCCGCGAAGGACATTAATTCTCGCTCATCAGCGATGCGCCGGAATTAGACGGCCCTGCGAGCGCGAATCCGAGGGTGGTCCGGGAACAAGGCTGCCTGGCATCAGGCTTGCCAGCCCGAGATCGCGGTGCATTAGAGCTAGAATATATAATAAGCGACGACAGGACAGCAACGCTTAGGTACGCGTAAATAACCGAGGGCTAACGCGATTTCGCGCGACAGTGTTCCCCCTGTCCCAACCCCTCTCGCTCCATCCTCGCGTCCGCGTCTCTTTGTCTGCCTCGCGCTTTCCGCGGAAGTACTTAACGCCGCTATAATCTCGGCGAATCCGTGAAAATAAACAACTGTCACCCCGCAGACTCGGGGTCTCTCGGAATTCGAGAAACGTTCCACGCTCACGCCAGAGAACGGCTGTCCAGGTCGTCTTCCAGTCGTCGACCGAAATAATCGAGCAGAGCAGCCATTTCGGGGGTGATCGGGGAGAGGGGAGAGAAGGAGAGACTTTTGAAGTGGTTCGATGGAGAAGCGCGAAAATATTTTAAAAATATTTTGAAAATGTTTCGAAAATGTTCCGCGAGTGTTCTACACCTGGGAAAAGACGGTGCCCCATGGCTATCGGAAGCGGAACCAAGAAGGAACTTATAGAGACCTCGAAAGACCGAGAGACGTTCGATAGCCAGTTTCAAATCGCGCAGGGGTACGTGTTGCGAATTGTGGTCCTAGAAAGATCAGAACCATGAAGAACGTCCCAGGACGTGTGCCCCCTGCGAAGACAGAAGACGATCGGGGGCTCGCTATAAAAGGTGAGCTCCCGATCACCAGAGCAGTCAATCCTGTCAAAAACACTTAACCACTTGCGCTGAAAAGACGTGTCATACACGTCGCAATGCTTTTGTCGCAGAATCGGCAACGACGTGGTACACACGTCGTCAAGCAATTGTCACGGAAACACTGGACCGTTTTGACACACGCGTCTGTGAATTTCTTGTCAACGCAAGTGGTTAACCCTTTGCGGACGAGTGCCGTATATATGCGTTTGGCAGAAACCATAAGTTTGGTCGAGGAGCTCATATATGCGTTCGACGAAAACAACGGATAGGATCGATGGATTCATAAATGTGTCCTATGTAAACGCGTTGTTATGGCCCAGACAGACATACATGCGCCCTAGGACGCTGTTGCGGCCCTAGGACCGCAGATTCCAAGTTAAATGATGGATTATTTGCTGAATCTATCACTATTGATGGATGCAGAAATAAGGGAATAAACTCAGCCAATACTCGAAGCCAATACCCAATCCAGAAAAACACAAATACAATGTCGTATTTAGCTAACACACTATGCACGAATAACCAACCCCCGTTATAAAAGAACGTCCTCTTTAACCGCGAGATTGGAGTTGGTGGAGGAAGTAAATAGGGGGTTGCATCGATCAAAAGACGCATTAATTAACCAGAGAATACCCCGTGGAGTACACGCACGTTTGCCCTTGGACGATCGGTATCATCTTCGTTGGGAATGGTTATGGTTCGACTCGGAGTCCAAAGCCGAAACGGTGCTGACTTTCGTCGCTTTCGTACTAATCCTATTATCAACGAATACGAACAGGGGCTTCTGAACGCTGTGCGCGTGTGCGAGTGAAGGATAGAGAAGGTGGAGAATGAGAATGCGCCTAGTCTTGGGTCTGTTAGTGGTCTCATCGGCGAAACTACCTAGCGGGCCCGTGTCTCAGACCTGGGACATCAATGGTGGGTCAAGAACTGATAGGTGTAGGAAGCAGAGGGCTGACTGGGTATTCACGAAACGTCTCAGTCTCCTCGAATCCCACGAATATATTTCTATTACAAAGAAATTTCAACAAGTACACGCATGTTTAGCCTCGCACGATCGGTATCGTGTTTGTTGGGAATGGTTATGGTTCGATGCAGAGTCCAAAGGTGAAACGGTACTAACTTTCGTCACCATAATGGCGTCGGTGGATTCACGTCATCGATAGACCGAAGGACGTACTAATTAAACTACGAATACCCTATGGAATACGTGCAAGTTTGACCTCGGACAATTGGTATGACCTTCATTGGGAATGGTTATGGTTCGACGCCGAGTCCAAAGGTGAAACGGTACTAACTTTCGTCACCACAATGGTGTCAACAGATTCACGACATCGACAGATCGAAGGGCGTACTAATTAATTATCAAATTCCCTGTATAATATACGCAGATTTGACCTCGGACGGTGAGTAAGATCTTCATTGGAAATGGTTATGGTTCGACGTGGAGTCCAAAGGTGAAACAAACAGTGTCAGCTTTCGTCACTATAATGGCGTCGATGGATGCTCGGAATTAATCGATCGAAGGACAATATTAATTAACCAACGAATGCCCTGTGAAATTCACGCAGGTTTGGTCTCGAAAACTTCGTAGGAACTTCATCGGCAACGGTTATGGTTGGACTCGGAGTCCAAAGGCGAAACAGTACTAAGTTTCGTCACCACGATGGCGTCAGTAGATTCACGACATCGATAAATCGAAGAGGGTACTAATTAACCATCGAAAGCTCTGTGGAATTCACGCAGGTTTGGCTTCGAGAAATTCGTATGATCTTCATTGTCAACGGTTATGTTTGGACTCAGAGTCCAAAGGCGAAACAATACTAACTTTCGTCACCACGACATCGAAGAGGGTACTAATTATTCATCGAATGCCCTGTGGAATTCACGCATGTTTGGCTTCGAGAAATTCATATGATCTTCATTGGCAACGGTTATGGTTGGACTCGCGGATCAAAAGCGAAACAAACAGTGCTAGTCTCGGGGCTGCCTTCTTTGTTCCAACGTACCTGACCGGACTTCGAGGATGGCTCTTGGCTGGCGAGGAAAAATAGAGAACGGGAGAAAAGGGGACGCGACTCATGGCGCCACGTGGGTCTGGGTGATGATTAGACGGTGTGCATCAATTTTACGGAAAGGGTGGTAAAAGTACGATAAATTATTCGAAAGTTGTTAAGAGTACCTCTGTATTCTATAAGGTGGTGACGTCTACGTGTGGAGAGGGGAGTAAGAGCGGAAGAAAAGAAGATCAGAAAAATGTAATATGGCGTGAGTGCAGCCATGTGCAAAGTGAGTACGGCCATGAGAAGAACGTGTGTGATTCTAATTATTTTTTGATAATACAATATATATTATATTCACCCTGACTGAACTGAAGATAGATGTCTTCTTCTACTATTTTTTTGACTGCTATTTTCTACTAACATATTTTCCTATCTCCAATGTGAGAGAAATCATGATTTTAATGGTGTCATCTGCATCGGGATCTATTTTTGCTACGAGGAATAATTAATAAGCTGGATGGTTCCTCGAAGCTAAACTGAATGACGCAGTTGGTGTCAAAGAGCCTATGGGAACCTTGCTGAAGGGTTCCAAGTGTAACTTTTCCGCAACCCACTGTGCAGCACGCAGAAAAACCCGAGCCTCGTTTGTAACATTAAAAAATTGAGAAAACAATTAACCCTTCGCAGAGGAATTAGCAAACAGTATGACAAAAAAGGAATGGTGCAAATTATCAATGTCTTCTATTTAAAATTCTCTATTCATTTACGTTCTGTAAATTTTCAAAAAGTGGTTAGAATAAAACAAATATAAATTAAAAAATTAATATCGCTGGATACAGGTGACCACCATGGCCCCAGTGAGGAAGCAAATGTCGGTCATTGAAGACCACCATAATACTAAAAAGATTAACACTAGGTTTACGGACTCTATCTATATATCTATTTCTACGGACACCTGTCAAATTTACAGGTAAAGAAAACCACGTGTCTTAATATAAGTTAACTAAATCTGTTATCATCGCATAATTGGAGCAACCCATCCGTCAAATTGATGGGTTTCGTAAATCTAGTGTTAATCGCTCTACAACGTTCTCAATCCGAGTTACGGATTCATTACGAATACTTTTAGCGAAACTTTGAACCCCCTCCGACCCCCTCGAATCCCTCTAATAACGTCAGATTGTCGCCAAGGTGTTTCTCTATCTTCGAATCAACCTCCGCATTTCTACAATGACAAGAGGTAAAAGAAAAGCGATGGAAAGCCGTAGATGGAACGTGGGTCGGACGCTTTGGATGAACCTAACCTCTGCTGGAAGTTGCATGGCAATCAGCGCGCGATACTCGCAGCGAGCTCTTTGTCAGCACGGCGGGATTTCCCGCGGTAATTTCGAGGCTTTTAATCAATCGGACGCGACCTCGTGGTCGATTGACGTATTAAACTCGTCTCGAATCGCGATGCCGTTAATTGTTTACTGGCTACGGTCCGGGTCGGGCCCGGCTCGTGTCCCGGTTGGCCTCGAGGGCCGGTTTAACGCGGAGGAACATCGTCGCGGAATCCAGATGACGCTCCTGCCTCTCCGTCCACCGGTGTAGCATCTCGCGTGTCGAACACGCCGCAACTTTTTCCAATTTTTCCCCGCGTTTTCATCCGTCCGGAGTTGAACGAACCGGTCTAACTCATCGATCCGCCGCGTTCCGATAAATTAGCCAAACCCACGCCGGAATATCGTTGCGCGAGCAACTTGCCACGCTCCGCTTCTTCGTGCCAGATATCTCGTCGGCTAATTAATTCGTCCTGCACGGGGATGGATTTTTTAATAATTTTTCCACGATCGTGGTGGGGATATCGGGGGATAATATCGAAAGGAGGGAGGTTTTGTATGGTGTGGTGAGGAGACGTGATTTGAATTAAGAAATTCGGTGGAGGGGTGACAAGTCGTCAAGTTGTGAAGAAGTTTAGAGAAATGAGTGAATAGATGTGATTAGGGGATTTATTCGTATGATATTGGTGTGGCGAGGTTTTATTGGAATGTTTAGGCTGGAGGGTTTCGAAGATGACGAAGAACTGGTTCAAAACCTGTCATAGTATGCTCGATAAGAATATCGTTAACATATCTAGAGGCTTGGATTATGCATTCGAAAAATATGCGAATGATTGATTTGGTTTTAATTTGTACTGGAAAGCTGGGTCGTATGGAATACCGTTAATTATGTGGGAAGAAATCCGGAATTGTATGTTTCTGAAGGATCAATGCGTTTAATACGAGATCGATGCGTGCATCTTAGGAAGACTAGAAGTATTTATCCTAATATCCCTGGAGCAGGGATTATAAAAAATATTGGTGACATAATTCGATGCTTAGGTGACTGATTCCTTGGAGAATTCATTCTTGGATGAATCCGAGGTTTAATTTTCAAGGGAATTAATTTTTAGAAGAATCAAGGGGTTAATTTTACAGAGAATTTATTCTCCAAAGAATCGAAGGGCTAATTTCCTAGAAAATTATTTTATAGAAGAACCAAAGGGTTAATTTCCTAGAGAAATAATTTTTAAAAGAACGAAGGGGTCAATTTTGCAGAGAATTCATTCTCAGAAGAATCGAAGGGCTAATTTCCCGTGAAATTAATTTACAAAAGAACCAAGGAATTAATTTCCTAGAGAAATAATTTTCAAAAGAACGAAGGGGTAAAATTTACAGAGAATTCATTCTCAGAAGAATCGAAGAGCTAATTTTCAAGGGAATTAATTTTTAGAAGAATCAAGGGGTTAATTTTACAGAGAATTTATTCTCAGAAGAATCGAAGGGCTAATTTCCCATGGAATTAATTTACGAAAGAACCAGGAGGTTAATTTCCTAGAGAATTAAATCCTCAAACAATCGAAGGACTATCTGGCCAGACAATTAATTTCTACAACAATTAATCGGTTCCTTTCCCAAAGAATTAATTTTCGCAAGAACCAGAGGGTTAATTTCGCAGAAGAATCGAAGGGCCAATTGCCAAGAGAATTAACCTAAAAAAGAACGAGGAGTTTAATTCACCGAAAACGAAACGCGAAAAGCGATCGTGGCGGAGAACACCGGACCTCGATCCTCGGCCTATCGATCATTGATCCGGCGGATAGCTTCGAAATCCGTTTCCACGCGACTGCATCCGTTCCGATGCTGCCGCGCGCGAGTAAAGCGACGCGACTCCACGCTCCATCGTGTTCCCTCGCTCCGCGTATGTGCCAGGATAATCCCACCCCCTCGCACCCCGTGTCCATCCACGATTTCCCCGTTCCCAACGCGTTCCCGGGCCTTTTCGCGGCTTTCGTCGGCCTGCCTCCGCCATCTTTGCATCCAATTCGCTGCTCCATCCGCGAAGGACATTAATTCTCGCTCATCAGCGATGCGCCGGAATTAGACGGCCCTGCGAGCGCGAATCCGAGGGTGGTCCGGGAACAAGGCTGCCTGGCATCAGGCTTGCCAGCCCGAGATCGCGGTGCATTAGAGCTAGAATATATAATAAGCGACGACAGGACAGCAACGCTTAGGTACGCGTAAATAACCGAGGGCTAACGCGATTTCGCGCGACAGTGTTCCCCCTGTCCCAACCCCTCTCGCTCCATCCTCGCGTCCGCGTCTCTTTGTCTGCCTCGCGCTTTCCGCGGAAGTACTTAACGCCGCTATAATCTCGGCGAATCCGTGAAAATAAACAACTGTCACCCCGCAGACTCGGGGTCTCTCGGAATTCGAGAAACGTTCCACGCTCACGCCAGAGAACGGCTGTCCAGGTCGTCTTCCAGTCGTCGACCGAAATAATCGAGCAGAGCAGCCATTTCGGGGGTGATCGGGGAGAGGGGAGAGAAGGAGAGACTTTTGAAGTGGTTCGATGGAGAAGCGCGAAAATATTTTAAAAATATTTTGAAAATGTTTCGAAAATGTTCCGCGAGTGTTCTACACCTGGGAAAAGACGGTGCCCCATGGCTATCGGAAGCGGAACCAAGAAGGAACTTATAGAGACCTCGAAAGACCGAGAGACGTTCGATAGCCAGTTTCAAATCGCGCAGGGGTACGTGTTGCGAATTGTGGTCCTAGAAAGATCAGAACCATGAAGAACGTCCCAGGACGTGTGCCCCCTGCGAAGACAGAAGACGATCGGGGGCTCGCTATAAAAGGTGAGCTCCCGATCACCAGAGCAGTCAATCCTGTCAAAAACACTTAACCACTTGCGCTGAAAAGACGTGTCATACACGTCGCAATGCTTTTGTCGCAGAATCGGCAACGACGTGGTACACACGTCGTCAAGCAATTGTCACGGAAACACTGGACCGTTTTGACACACGCGTCTGTGAATTTCTTGTCAACGCAAGTGGTTAACCCTTTGCGGACGAGTGCCGTATATATGCGTTTGGCAGAAACCATAAGTTTGGTCGAGGAGCTCATATATGCGTTCGACGAAAACAACGGATAGGATCGATGGATTCATAAATGTGTCCTATGTAAACGCGTTGTTATGGCCCAGACAGACATACATGCGCCCTAGGACGCTGTTGCGGCCCTAGGACCGCAGATTCCAAGTTAAATGATGGATTATTTGCTGAATCTATCACTATTGATGGATGCAGAAATAAGGGAATAAACTCAGCCAATACTCGAAGCCAATACCCAATCCAGAAAAACACAAATACAATGTCGTATTTAGCTAACACACTATGCACGAATAACCAACCCCCGTTATAAAAGAACGTCCTCTTTAACCGCGAGATTGGAGTTGGTGGAGGAAGTAAATAGGGGGTTGCATCGATCAAAAGACGCATTAATTAACCAGAGAATACCCCGTGGAGTACACGCACGTTTGCCCTTGGACGATCGGTATCATCTTCGTTGGGAATGGTTATGGTTCGACTCGGAGTCCAAAGCCGAAACGGTGCTGACTTTCGTCGCTTTCGTACTAATCCTATTATCAACGAATACGAACAGGGGCTTCTGAACGCTGTGCGCGTGTGCGAGTGAAGGATAGAGAAGGTGGAGAATGAGAATGCGCCTAGTCTTGGGTCTGTTAGTGGTCTCATCGGCGAAACTACCTAGCGGGCCCGTGTCTCAGACCTGGGACATCAATGGTGGGTCAAGAACTGATAGGTGTAGGAAGCAGAGGGCTGACTGGGTATTCACGAAACGTCTCAGTCTCCTCGAATCCCACGAATATATTTCTATTACAAAGAAATTTCAACAAGTACACGCATGTTTAGCCTCGCACGATCGGTATCGTGTTTGTTGGGAATGGTTATGGTTCGATGCAGAGTCCAAAGGTGAAACGGTACTAACTTTCGTCACCATAATGGCGTCGGTGGATTCACGTCATCGATAGACCGAAGGACGTACTAATTAAACTACGAATACCCTATGGAATACGTGCAAGTTTGACCTCGGACAATTGGTATGACCTTCATTGGGAATGGTTATGGTTCGACGCCGAGTCCAAAGGTGAAACGGTACTAACTTTCGTCACCACAATGGTGTCAACAGATTCACGACATCGACAGATCGAAGGGCGTACTAATTAATTATCAAATTCCCTGTATAATATACGCAGATTTGACCTCGGACGGTGAGTAAGATCTTCATTGGAAATGGTTATGGTTCGACGTGGAGTCCAAAGGTGAAACAAACAGTGTCAGCTTTCGTCACCATAATGGCGTCGATGGATGCTCGGAATTAATCGATCGAAGGACAATATTAATTAACCAACGAATGCCCTGTGAAATTCACGCAGGTTTGGTCTCGAAAACTTCGTAGGAACTTCATCGGCAACGGTTATGGTTGGACTCGGAGTCCAAAGGCGAAACAGTACTAAGTTTCGTCACCACGATGGCGTCAGTAGATTCACGACATCGATAAATCGAAGAGGGTACTAATTAACCATCGAAAGCTCTGTGGAATTCACGCAGGTTTGGCTTCGAGAAATTCGTATGATCTTCATTGTCAACGGTTATGTTTGGACTCAGAGTCCAAAGGCGAAACAATACTAACTTTCGTCACCACGACATCGAAGAGGGTACTAATTATTCATCGAATGCCCTGTGGAATTCACGCATGTTTGGCTTCGAGAAATTCGTATGATCTTCATTGGCAACGGTTATGGTCGGACTCGCGGATCAAAAGCGAAACAAACAGTGTTATCCTTTGTCACCATAATGGCGTCGATGGATGCTCGGAATTAATCGATCGAAGGACAATATTAAT
>NW_016909490.1:39934-60697 GCF_001483705.2 Eufriesea mexicana | reverse complement strand
CCCTCCCAGAGCCAAGCTGGACATATTAGCGCGTAGTGGAGTGCAGAAATCCGCTCAATAGCAGTATATACCGCAGGAGTCATAGCTAGCCACTCCTGACCTAACCAATCGTAACGCAACCAAACGTAACTTAACACAAACTAACTAGCCGGGACAACAATTGCTGGCCTCCCCATAGCCGAGCAGAGCATATTACCACACCGTATATCGCAGAAGTTCACCGAAAAACATTATATAGCACATCCATGCACCCCTCTTCTAATCTGACCAAATGTAACATAACCAATCGTAACCTAACCCAACCAACCGATTCTAGACCTCTATTGCTGTCCTCTCTATCGCCAAGAAGATCATATTAGAGGAGAGTAGATCACAGGGGTCCACACAACGACAGTGTATAGCAGAAAAGTCAAAGCTATCCTAACCTGACACAAACCAACTTAACCTGACCAAATGCAACTTAGCTCAAACTCGCCTGCCGAGACCAGTATTGCTGGCCTGCTCAGAGCCCATCAGAGTATATTAGAGTACAGCAGAGAGCAGAAATCCACAGCTGAGCATAACCCAAAAGCCAAAGCTACCGTCTCCCGACCTAACCAAACGTATCGTAAGCAAACGTAGCATAACTAAAACTAACATGCCGAGACTACTACTGATGGCCTCCGCAGTGCCAAGCAGAATATACTTGGGCACGATGGGGATTAGAAATCAACATCATTGCAGTTTTTATCACACAAGTCAAGGATATCCAGACTAAACCTAAGCTAACCTATCCTAACCAAACGTAACATAGCTCAACCTAATGTGCCGCGAGCACTATTGCAGGCGCCCCATTTAAAAGCAGAATATGATAGATCACAGTAGAACACAAAAATCCACCAAGTAGCAGTGTATATAACAAAAGCCAACGATATCCTGACATAGCTTAATCTAACCTATCATAACCAAACGTAACCTGACTCAACCTAACGTGCCGAGGCCAATATTAATGGCCACCCCTGAGTCGAGCAGAGTAGAGTAGAGCAATGTAGAGCCTAGACATCCAGCGAATGGCATCGTATGCCACAAAAGTCAAAGCAATCCTATCCTAACCTATCCAAACGTAACAGGACCAATCGTAACATAACTTAACGTAATGTGCCGAGACCATTATTACTTGAATCCGCAGAGCCAACCAGAACACGCTAGAGAATAGTAGAGAGCTGGCAGCCACCAAATAGCAGCGAATAGCACAAACATCAAGGATTCCCTTTCCTTACCAGACCTAACCTGACCCAAACAAGTGTAGACTAAATGAACCTAACGAGTGGAGTCCAATATGCTGGCCTCCCCAACGCCAAGCAGAAAATATTAAAGGAGAGTAGAGCTCAGAAGTCCAAAGAATGGCAATGTATAGCAGAAAGGTCAAAGATATCCTAACCCTACCCAGGCAAGTCTAACCTATCCAAACGTAACCTAACTGAACCTAACTTGCCGTGACCACTATAGCTGTCATCCCTGAGCCAAGCAGATCATATTATAGCACGGTAGAGCGCAGAAATCCACCGAATAGCATTGTATAGCATAAAAGTCGGATCTAGCCAACCCTAACCTAACCAAACGAAACCTAACCCAACCTAACGTGCCGGGACCACTATTGCTGGCACCCGCAGAGCCGGGCAGAATATGCTAGAGCACAGTAGTTCGTAGAAATCGACCGCATTGCTGTGCATAGCACAAAAGACAAAGGCAACCTGGCCAAATATAATCTAACCCAACCTAACCAAACGTAACTTGCCGCGATCACCATTATGTTACATTTGCGAGGTTGGGTTAGGTATAGTTCGATTATGATAGCCATAACCATCGACCATACACTATGTTTCTATGGCTTTCTGAACTCTCCTCTCAACTAATCTGTGCTGCTCCGCTCTGGAGTGGTCAGCAGTAATGTTCACGTCATGATAGGCTGAGTTAGTTTGCGTTTGGCTATGTTACGCTATGTTATATTAGGACAGTGTAGCACTGACTTCCTTGCTACGCGCTGCTATTCGAAGAGTTTCTGCTCCCTAGTGTGTTCTAATATCTTTTACTTGTCTCTAGCGAGACCAGAAATTGTGGTCTCGGCACGTTAGGATGTTTTCGGTTACGCTTGGTTAGATAAGGTTACGCTACGTTCGGTTAAGGCAGCTTTGACTTTCGTGCTATACACCGTTATTCGGCGGTTTCCTGCGCTCGTCTGTTCTCTACAACATTCTCCTTGGCCCTGTGGAGGCCAGCAGCAGTTGTCTCGGCCTGTTGGTTTAAGCAATGTTTCGTTTGGCGATGTGAGGGTTTGTTAAGTTAGGGTAGAGTAGTTTTGACTTTTATGCTATACACTGATATTTGATGGATTCCTGCGTTCCTCTATCCTCTAGTACGTTCTGCTCGGCTCTGGGGAGGCCGGCAACTGTGGTCTCGGCACGTGAGTTTGAGATATGCTTCGCCTATTATGTTAGGTTTGGCCATGTTAGTATAGTAGCTACGACCTTTGCGCTATACACTGCTATTCGGTGGATTTCTGCGCTCTACTTTCCTCTACTACATTCTGCTTGGCACTGGGCAGTCCAGAAATAGTGGCCGCTGCACGTAAGGTTCAGTTATGTTACGTATGGTTAGGTTACTTTTGCTTGGGCTAGGTTTGGACAGATTTTGATTTTCTGCCATACACTGAGATTCTATGGATTTCTGCGCTCTACTCTACTCTAGTATGCTCTGCATGGCTCTGGGGAGGCCAGCAATGGTGGTCTCGGCATGTTAGGTTGAGATACGTCACGTTCGGTTCGGTTAGGTATGCTTGGTTTAGTCTAAGGAGGCTTTGACTTTCGCGCAATACACTGCTATTCGGTGGATTAGTGCGCTCTACACTTCTCTACCATCTTCCGCTCGACTCTTTGGAAGCCAGCAATAGTCGTCGCGGCAAGTTTTCTTGAGATATGTTACGTTTGGTTACGGTACGTTTCGTTAGGTTAGTACAGGATAGCTCTGACTTTTCTGCTATACAGTGCGATTCTATCGATTTCTGCTCTCTACTCTCCTTTATTATGATCCGCTTGGCTGTGGGGTGTCCGGAAATAGTGGTCGCGGCACGATAGGTTTAGTTAGGCTTGGCTTTGACATGTTATGGTAGCATTGGTTAGGCTCGGATTGATTTGATTATCGTGCTATACACTATTATCAGGTGGACCACTGTGATCCAATGTGCTCTACTATATCCTGCTTGACTCTGGGGAGACCAGCAGCAGTGGTCGCGAAGCTCTATGTGGAGATGTCCGACGTTCGGTGAGGTTAGGTTGTGTCGGCTTAGGTGAGGTTGTCTACGACTTATGCGCTATACACTGTAGGGCTGTGGATTTCTGAGATCCTCTGTTCTCTAATTTCATTTGCTCGCCTCTGGCGTGGCCAGAAATAGTGGTATCGGCGCGTCAGGTTCAGATACATTATTAGGTTAGGATATGTTAGGAAGGGTATGTTAAGATTTCTTTGACTTTTGTGCTATCCGCTGCTATTCGGTAGATTTCTGCGCTGTACGTTGCTCTACTTTTCTCTGCCCGACTCTGCGGAGGCGAGCAATGGTGGTCGTGGCACGCTATGGCAAGTTAGGTTATGTTCGGTTACGTTACGTTAGGCTACGTTTGGTTATAATTGCCTCGACTTTCGTGCTATACAGTGTTAATCGGTGGATTTCTGTGATCTTCTGTGCTCTACTACAATCTGCTTTTCTCTGAGGCGTCTAGAGGCACTTGTCGCTGCACGCTATCTGGAGCATTGCTACGTATGGTTTGGTTTGGTTAGGTCAGATTAGGTTAGGATATCTTGGGCTTTTGTGCGGTTCACTTCTATTCCGTGGATTTCAATAATCTACTGTGCTGTACCACATTCTGTTTGGCTCTGGGGAGGCCAGGGACAGAGGTCACGGTACGTTATTTTGAGTCATACTGCGTTCGTTCGGATTAGGTTTGGTCAGGTTCGGTCAGGATATCTTCGGCTTTTGCGCTGCTCACAGCAGTGCGGAGGGATTCTGCGTCCCACTGGGCTATAGTTCATTCAGCTTGTCTCTGTGGGGGCCAGTGGAGATCACGCCGTGTTAGGTTGTGTTAGGCTACGTTCTGATATGTTATGTTTGGCTAGGTTAGGGTTGGTTACTTCGAATTTTGTGCTCTTCGCTGCTGTTCGTTGGAATCCTGCGATCAACTCTGCCCTAGTACGTTCAGCTTGACTCCGGGGAAGCCAGCAGCTGTTGTATCGGCACGCTATGTTGAGGTAGGTTGCGTTTGGTTACGATAGGCTTGGTTAGATTAGGACACGATTGCTTTGACTTCAGTGCTACGCACTGCTATTCGGCGGGTTTCTGCGCCCTCCTGTGCTCTAATATGATCTGCATGGGTGTGTGGGTGCCAGCAACCGTGGTCTCGGCAGGCTAGGTTCAGTTATGTTACGTTTGGTTTGGCTAGGTTTGGTTAGGTGTGGTTAGGGTGGCTTTGACTATTGTGCTATGCGCTACGCCTCCGCGGCTTTCTGCGGTCTACGTTGTTCTACTGTACCGAGCTCGAGTCTGGGTAGGACCGCAAAGTGCTCGTGGCTAGTAACGGTGTGTTAGGTTGTCTTTGCTTAGGTTGGGTTGGGATATGTTTGGTTGTGATAGCATCGACTTTCGTGCTTTACTCTGCTATTCGGTTGATTTCTGCAATCTACTGTGCTCTAGTATGCTCTGCATGGCTATGGAGAGGCCAGCAATAGGGGTCTCTGCATGTCATGTTGAGCTATGTTACGTTCGGTTAGACTAAGTTACGTTGGGTTGGGTTAGGATTGGTGTGTCCTTTGTGCTGCACAAAGCTATTCTAGGGATTCCTATGCTGTACGATGCTCATCATATTCAGCACGTCCCTGTGGACGCCAGCGATAGATGTCGCGGCATGTTATGTTGAGCCACGTCACGGTCTGTTACGTCAGGTTAGGATAGCTTTGTATGCATAGCTTTGGCTTTTGTGCTGTACACCGCCATTCGGCCTATTTATGCTATCTCCATTGCATTAGTATATTCTGCTTTGCTCTGTGGAGGCCAGCAAGAGTTGTCTTGCCACGTCAGTTTGAGTTAGATTAGGTTTGGCTATGTTGGGTTTGTTTGGGTTAGGCTAGTACAACTCGACTTTTCTATTGTGCACCGCTAATCGATGCATTTCTGCGACCTATTTTCCTATAATATTTTCTCCGTGTCACTTCGGACGCCAGCAATAATGGCCGCGGCACAATATGTTGAACTATGTTACGTTCGGCATATTTAGGCTCTTTTGGGTTAGGCGTGGGTATCCTCCACTTTTCTGCTACACACTGCTATTCTATAGGTTTCTGCGGACTGCTCTTCTCTAATATGTTCTTCTTGGCTCCAGCTACGCCAGAAATACTGGTGGCGTCACATTAGGCTTAGTTATGTTACGTTTGATTATGCTAGGTTTCGTCGTGTTTGGTCAGGATAGCTTTGACTTTAGTGCTGCACACAGCTATCCTATGGTTCTCTGCGCTTCCCTGTACTCTACAATATTTTGCATGGCTTTGTAGACGCCAGAAGCAGTGGTCGCGGCACGTTAGGTTGAGTTGCGTTGCGTTCTCTTAGGTTACGTAAGGATAGATTTGGCCAGTGTAGCATCGTCTTTTGCGCTACATGCTGCTGTTTGGCCGATCTCTGCGATCTGGATTGTTCTAACATGTTCTGCTTCGCTCCGTGGGGGCCAGGAACGGCGATCTCGTCACGCTAGGTCGTTTTAGCTTACGCTTCCTTAGGTTAGGCTAATTAGGGTTTGGTAAGGATAACTTTAACTTTTCTGCAATACTCTGCTCTTCTACGGATTTCTGCGCTCCCCTCTACTCTAATATGTTCTGCTTGGCTCTGATGAGGCCAGCAATATTGGTCGCGTCGTGTTAGATTGAGTCAGATTACGTTTGGCTAGGCTAAGTTGGGCTGAGATAGTTTAGGGTTACTGTGTCCTTCGTGCTACACATCGCTACCGTATGGATTTCTGCTCCCTACGGTGCTCTTTCACATTATGCATGTCCCTGTGGATGGCAGCAATAAAGGTCGCGGCACGTTATGTGGAGGTATGTTAGTTTCGGTTAGGTTGGGTTAGGATAGCGTTGGTATGGATAGCATTGTCTTTTGTGCTAAAGACCTCTGCTCAGCCGATTCCTGCTCTCTACATTGCTGCAGTATATTCTGCTAGGCTCTTGAGAGGACAGCAACAGCTGTCTCGCCACGGTAGTTTGAGTTATATTAGGTTTGCTTATGTTCTGCTTGTCTGTGTTAGGTTAGGATGACTTTTCGACATTTCTAATTTGTACCGCTAATCTATGGATATCTGCGGTCCACCCTCCTCTAATATGTCTACCATGTCGCTTGGGACGCCAGCAATGGTGCTCGCGGCACATTATGCTGAGTTATTTTACGTCCGGGAGTTCTAGATTATTTTGTGTTAGGCTACGGTAGCCTTCACTTTTCTGATATAAACTGCTATTCTATGTGTTTCTACGCTCTGCTTCTCTCTAACATGATCCGCATGACTCCAGTGAGGCCAGAAATTCTGATCGCGGCACTTTAGGTTCAATTATGTTACGTCTGTTTATGTTAAGTTTCGTCGTGTTAGGTTAGGATAGCTTAGACTTATGTGCTGCGCGCTGCAATCCCATGGATTTCAGCGCTCCACGGCGCCCTATCATATTCTGCATGTCTGTGTGGACACCAGCAACAGTGTTCGCGACAGTACTTCCTTCACGGCGCCGTGGAAGCCAAAAATTGTAGTCACGGCGCGATAAGTTGAGCTAGGTTATGTTAGGCTACGTTATGTTAGCTTGCATTACGTTTGGTTAGATTTGTCTTTCGTGGTATACACTGATATGCTATGGACTACTGTGCTCTACTGTGCTCTAATATGCTACGCATGACGCTGGCGAGACCAGCAATAGTGGTTTCGACGCGTCAGGTTGTGTTAGGCTACGTTCGGTTGCGTTACGCTTGGTCAGGTTAGGATATTGTATCTTTTACTCTTGTGTTATACACAGTCATTCGGAGGATGTCTGCGCTCCTCGTCTCTCTACTATTTCTGCGCTCCTCGTTTCTCTACTATACCCTATTCGTCTCCGGGAAGACCAGCAATAGCTGTCGTGGCACGGTGGTTGAGTTTGATTGCGTTTGGTTAGGTTGGGTTGTGTTCGGTTAGGTTGGGATGTCATTTACTTCGTGCTACACACTGCTATCCTCTGCACTTTTGGGATATACTGTGCGCTGTCGCACTCTGTTTCTATCCGGGGATGCCAGGAATGTTAGTCGCGGCACGATAGGTTTTGTTATGGTATGTATGGTTGTGTAAAGTTTTTGTTAGGTTTGGATTGTGTAGCATCGGCGTTTGTGCTGTTCGCTGCTATTCGATGGATTTCTGCGCTCTACCGTGCTCTAATATGCTCTGCTTGGCTTGCGGAGGAAAGCAACAGTGGCCTCAGCATGTTACACTGCGTTAAGTTAAGTTTTGCCTATGTTACGATTGGCTAGTTAAGAAAGGATAGCTTTATCTCCTGTGCCATAGGCCGCTTTTCGGTGGATTTCTGCGCTCTACTGTGCTTAACTGCGTTCTGTTTATCGCTGTGGAGGCCAACGATAGCGGTCGCGGCACGTTTGTTTCGCCTATGCTACGCTAGGTTTTGTTAGGTTCGGATAAGTTTGATTAGGATGGCTTTAACTATTGTGCTATGCACTGCTTTTCGGCGGATCCCTTCGTTCTACTGGGCTGTAGTATATTCTGCTTGGCTATGTGTAGGCCAGCTGTAGTGGTCTCGGAACGAGAGGCTGAGGAACGTTTCGTATGATTATGTAACGTTTGATTTGCTTTGGAGATGATAGCTTTGACTTTTGTGCTATACACTGCTATCCGGTGGACTCCTTGGTTTCACATTGCTTTGCTATACTCTAGTCGTATCTCGGGACGCCAGCAATAGAGGTCGCTGCACGTTAGTTTCAGGTATGTTACGTTAGGTTAGGATGGGTTAGGACATGTTTGGTTAGGGTAGCATTGACTTTCGTGGTATGCACTGTTACTCGGTGGTTTCCTGTCCACTACAGTGCTCTAATATGCCGTGCCTTGCTCTGGAGAGGCCAGAAATTGTGGCCGTGGCTCGTTAGGTTTAGCTACGTTACGGTTGGTTTGGATAGGTTTGTACTGGTTTGGTTAGGGTGGCTCTGACTTTTGTGCCGTACACTTCCATTCGGTCGATATCCACGCTCCGCGTTGCTCTTCCAGCAGCCGCTTGTCTCTGGGGGGCGTAGCAATAGTGGACGTGGCACATTTGGTTGGCTGGGATTACGTATGGTAAGGTAAGGTTTGGTAAGGTTTGGTTAGCATGCCTCTGATTCTTGCGCTATACACTGCAATGCGGTCTATTTCTACGGCCTGTTGCGATCTAACATGCTCCGCGTGAATCTCGAGTGGCCAGGAATGGAGGTCCCAGCGCGTTAGATTAAGTTAGGGAACTCTTGGATACGTTTGGCAATTCTGGGTTAGGTTAGGATAGCTTTGACTACTCTGCCATGCTTTGACATTCTCTCGACTACTGCCCTCTACGCTCCTCTAATATTTTCTGCTCGGCGATGTGGAGGCCAGCAATGGTTGACTCGGATCGTTAGGTACACTTAGTCTACCTTTGGTTAAGTTAGTATAGGCCAGGTTTGGTTAGGGTACCTTCGACTTTTGCGCTATAAAGTGCTACTTGGTGGCTTTCTGCGCTCTACTGTCGTCTGATGTATTCTGCTAGTCCCTGGGGACGCCCGCAATAGTGGTCTCGGCACGTTAGGTCGAGTTTTGTTACGTCTGCTTCTATTACGTTCGGATTGGTTAGGATAGGGTAACGTCTTCTTTTGTGCTATGCACCAGTTCGGAGGATTCCTACGCTCTACATTGTTCTGCTATGCACTGCTCGGTTCTGGGGGAACAGTGATGGTGGCCTTGGCACATTAGGTTGGTTTTGCCTTCGTTAGGTTGAATTACGTGTGCATATTTTGTGCTTGTGTAGCGTTAACTTCCGTGCTCTACACTGCTATTCGGTGGATTCCGGCGCTCAACGTTGCTCTGCTATACTCTGCTCGACTCTCGGGATGTGAGGAATAGTGGCCGCAGCACAGTAGGTTGTGTCACGTTAAGTTTGGGTTGGTTAGGTTACGCTACGGTTGGTTAGAGTAGCTTCGACTTTCGTGTCACACACAGTTATGCGGTGGATTCCTGCACTCCACTGTACTGTACCCAAATCTGCCGGACCCTGGGGGCCAGCAGTAGTGAACGCGGCACGTTACCTTGTGTTTGGCCACGATAGGTTAGGTTACGTTAGTTTGGGATAGGTTTGACTATCTTTGAATTTTCTGCTGTACACTGCGATCACATGGATTTCTGCACCATACTCTCCTCCAATCTGGTCCACTTGTCTCTGTGGGGGCCAGCAATAGTGCTGGCGCCACGACAGGTTAAGCTTGGTTGCGTTTGGTATTGGTAGGCTGTGTTGGGTTAGGCTGGGGTAGCTACGTCTTTCCTGCTGCGCACTGTATCGCCCTAATATGCTCTGCTTGGCTTTGGGGCGGGGGGTCAGAAATAGTGGTTTCGGTACGTTACTTTTAGCTATGTTACCTTCGGTTATGTCACGGTTAGTTAAGGTATGAAAGGATAGATATAGCTTTTGCGCTGTGCACTGCTATTCGTCGGATTTCTGAGATGCACTATGTTCAAGCATGCTCGGTTTGTCTCCGAGGAGGCCAGCAATCGCAGTCTCTTCTCGATATGTTAAGTTATGATACGTTTGGTTATGTTACGTTTGGATAGCTTAGGATATGGTACCACAGACTTTTGTGCTATACACGGACATTCGGAGGATTTCTGCGCTCTACCTTGCTCGAATATGCTCTGCTTGGCGCTGGGTAGGACAGCAATAGTGGTCGCGGGACGTTGGGTTGGTTTAGATTACGTTTGGTTAGGTTAGGTTGCGATGTGTTAGGTTCCGATAGCTTCAACTTTTGAGCTGCACACTGCTTTTCTATGTAGTTCTGCGCTCTCCAATGCGCTACCACACGTTGCTTTTCTCTGTGAACGCAAGTAATAATGCTCTCGGCACGTTAGTTTGAGTTACGTTACCATTGGTTATGTTAGACTTGGCTATGTTTGGTTAAAGCAGCGTTGACCTTTGTGCTATACACTGTTTTTCGGCCGATTTCAGCGTTCTACATTGCACTGCAACACTCTGCTTTGCTCTAGTGGCGCTAGGAATAGGGGGCGCGGCGATTAGTGTTGAGTAATATTTCGTTTGATTTGTCTAGGTTTGGTCACGTTTGGTTGGTATATTTTTGGCTTTTGTGCTACGCACTGCTATTCTATGGACTTCTGCGAACTGCCGTGCGCTATCACAATCTGCTTGTTTACTGGGATGCCGAGAATAGTGGTCGCGTCAAGTTATGTTGGGATAGGCTACGTTTGGTTACGTTGCGATTGGTTAGATTAGGGGGACAAGCTTTCACTTTTGCGCTCTACAATGCTATTCTGCGGATTTCCGCGGTCCGCTGTGCTCTAGTATGCTCTACTTGTTCCTGAGATGGCCAGCAATAATGCTCCCACGCGTTAGGTTTATTTAGGCTATGTTCTGTTGGGCTATGTTTGTTTGGGTAGGCTTGCATAGCTTTGACTTTCGTGGTGTACACTGTCTTTCTGTTTACTTCTGCGCTCTACTGTGCTCTGGTATGTTGTGCTTGGCTCAGGGGAGGGCAGCAACAGTGGCCTCCGCGTGTTAGGTTGAGTTAGGCTATGTTCCGTAATGTTCTGTTGGTTTGGGTAGCTATGACTTTTCAGGTATAGAATGCGATTGTATGGGTTCCTGCGTTCTACTCTCCACTAGAGTGTTCTACTTGGATCTGGGGAGGCCAGCAAACGTGGACGTGGCACGTTAGTTTGAGTTACGATACATACGGCTAATTTTGGTCAGGACAGCTTTAACTTTTGTGCTGTGCACAACTGTACGGTGGATTTCTGCGTCCTACTGCACTCCTGTGTTTCCTGCTTGGCCCTGGGGAGGCCAGCAGTACTGGTCGCGGCACGTTCTGTTGAGTCAGGCTTTGTTTGGTTATGTTCTGTATGTTTGATATAGGCTTGGGTAGATTCGACTTTTCTGATTTACGCTGCGACTACATTGTTGAGTCAGGCTTTGTTTGGTTATGTTCTGTATGTTTGATATAGGCTTGGGTAGATTCGACTATTCTGATTTACGCTGCGACTACATGGATTTCTGCGTTCTGCCCTCCACTAACGTATGCCGCTTGACTCTGTGGAGGCCAGCAATAGTGTTCTCGGCACGTTATGCTGAGTCATGTTACGTTCGGCTAGTTTGTGATTTGGAATGCTTGGTTAGGATAGCTATAACGTTTGTGCCGTACGCTGTTATTCGTTGCATTCCTTCGCTGTACTGTGCTGTAGTATGCCCTGCTTGTCTCTGGTGCGGGTAAAAATAGCGGTCCCGGCACGTTAGGTTGCGTCAGGCAATGTTTGTTTATGTTCCGTTGGTTTGGGTTAGACATGGGTGGCTCTGACTTTTCTGATATACACTGCGGTAATATGGCTTTCTGCGCTCTACTCTCCACTGACGTGTCCTTCTTGACTCTGCGGTGGCCAGCAATAGTGGTCACGGCACGTTAGGCTGAGCTAGGTTACGTTTGTTGATTTTACGCTTGGCTAGGTTAGGAGGGGATGGCATTGACTTAATGCTGTAGTCTGCTATTTGGTGGATTTCTGCTCCCTACTGTGCTCTAATGCATTTAGCTTAGCTATGGGAAGGCCAAAAGTAGTATCCTCGTAGCGTTACTTCGGACCAAGTTACGTTCGGCTAGATTGATTACGGATATGTTTGGACCGGATAGCTTTAACTTTTTTGCCGAACGCTCCTATTCGGTGGATTCCTGCTCTCTACTCTGCTCTAATGTGCCCTGTTTGGTTCTGGGAATGGTAGCATTAGAGGTCCCGGCTAGGTTTAGGTAGGCTATGTATGGCAATGTCCTGTTGGTTTGGGTTATGTTTGGGCAGTATTGACTTTTCAGATATACCCTGCGATTCCATGGATTTCTGAGACCTGCTCTCCACTGATGTGTTCTCCTTGGCTCTGGGGATGCCAGCAAACGTGGTCGTGGCACGTTAGTTTGAGCTACGATACGTTCGGTTGTGTTAGGATTGCATAGGTTAGGAGAGGATAGCTTTGACCTTGGTGCTATAGTCTGCTATAAGGTGGACTTCTGCGCAATACAGTGCTGTAATGCTTCCGGCTTTGCTCTGGGAAGGACACCGACAGTGATCTCCGCACGTTACGTTGAGTCATGTTACGTCCGGTAGGTTGGGTTATGCTAGGTTGGTCAGGGTAGCCTCAACTTATGCGGTGTGCACTGCTATTTGGTGGATTTCTGCGCTCTACTGTGCTCTCGTACTACCCGCTTGTCTCTCGAGAGGGCAAAAACCGCGGTCTCGGCACATAAGGTTGAGCCAGGCTATGTTTGGTTAAGCTCTGTTGGTTCGGGTTAGGCTTTGGTAGCTTTGACTTTTCAGCAATAGACTGCGATTATGTGGATTTCTGCCTTCTACTCTCCACTAACGTGTTCCGCTCGACTCTGGGTAGGCCAGAAAAACTGGTCTCGTCACGTTAGACTGAGATATGTTACGTCTGCTTATGTTACGTTTGGCTAGGTTACGAGAGGGTAGCTTCGACTTTAGCGCCATAGTCTGCAATTAGGTGGATTTCTGCTCCCTACAGGTATTTAATACTTTCAACTTGGCTCTGGGAATGCCATTAACAGTTGTCTCCGCACGTTATGTTCAGTCATGTTGCGTTCTGTTCGGTTGGGTTAGGCTATGTTTGCACAGGTTTGCTTTAACTTCTGCGCTGTACACTGCTATTCGGTGGATCTCCGCGACCTACTGCGCTCTTGTGTGTCCTGCTTGGCTCTGGGGAGCCAGTAATAGCGGTCGCGGCACGTTAGTGTAACTTAGGATAATTTTGGCTATGTTCCTATTTTATATGTTAGGAGAGGATAGCTATGACTTTATTGCTGTATTCTGCTATTAGATGGATTTCTGCTCCCTACAGTGCTATAACGTTTTCATCTTGTCTCTGGCAACTCCAGCAAGGGTGATCTCGGCACGTTATGATGAGTCCGGCTACGTTCGATTACGTTGGGTTAGTCTGCGTTTGGTAGGAATAGCTCTAACTGTAGTGCTGTTCCTTGCTATTCGTTGTATTCCTGCGCTCTAGTGTGCTCTAGTATGCCTTGGTTGGCTCTGGGTAGGGCAACAATAGCGGTCTCGGCGTGTTAGGTTATGTCAGGCTATGTTTGTGCTTATTCCGTTGGCTTGCGCTTGGCTTGTGTAGCATTGACGTTTCTGATATACACGGCCATTATATGGATTTTTCCGTTCTACCTTCCACTGACGTGTTCCTCTTTGCTCTGGGAAGGCCAGCAATAGTGGCCACAGCACGTTATGTTGTGTTGTGTTACGTTTGGTTATGTTACGGTAGGTTATGTTAGGAGAGGATGGCTTCGACTTTAGTGCAACATTCTGCTATTAGGTGGATTTCTGCTCCCTACAGTGCTTTAATGTTTTCAGCTTGGCTCTGGGAAGGCCAGAAATAGTGGTCTCTGCACGTTACGGTGAGTCATGTTACGTTCGGCTAGGTTGGTTCCAGCTACGTTTCGTCAGGGTAGCTTTAACTTTCGGGATGTAGACCGCTATTCGGTTGGACTCTGCGCACTACTGTGCTGTAGTATGCCCTGCTTGGCTCCGAGGCGGGCAACGATAGCGGTCTCGGCACGTTAGTTCGAGTAATGGTATGTTTGAATATGTTCGGTTGCTTTGGGTTACGCTTGGGCAGCTTTGACTTTTCTGATATGCACAGCGATTGTATAGATTTCTGCGACCTACGCTCCACTAGCGTTTTCCGTTTGACTCTGTGGAGTACAGCAAGTGTGGTCGCGTCACGTTAGGTTGAGATAAGTTACGTTTGGTTCGGTTAAGGTGATGATAACTATGACTTTAGTGCCACAGTCTGCTGTTAGGTGGATTTCTGCGCCCTGCAGTGCTCTAATGTTTTCAGCTTGGCTCTGGCATGGCCAGCAACAGTGGTCTCGGCTCTTTATGGTGAGTCAGGTTATGTTCGGTTAGGTTGTGTCAGGCTAGGATTTGTCATGACTGCTGTAACTTTTGTGCTGTACACTGCTATTCGGTGAATATCTACGATCTACTGTGCTCGAGTATGCCCTGCTTGGCCCTGAAGAGGGTAACAGTCGCGGTCCAGAGACGCTAGCTTGGGTCAGGCTACGTTTGCCTATGTTACGTTGGTTTGGGTTAGGCTTGCGTAGCTTTGTCTTTTCTGATGCACACTGCGATTATATGGTGTTCTGTGTCCTACTCTCCACTGACGTGTTCCGGTTGACTCTGGTGAGACCAGAATTCGTGTTCGCGGCACGTTAGGTTCAGTTAGGTTACGTTCGGTTGTGTTACGGTTGGTTAGGTTAGGAGAGGGTTGCTTTGACTTTAGCGCTATAGTCAGCTATTAGGCGGGGTTCTGCTACCCACAGTGCTTTGAGATTTTCAGCTTGGCTCTGAGAAGGCCAGTAATAGGGTTCTCTGCACGTTATGTTGTGTCATGTCACGCTGCGTTAGGTTGGGTTAGGCTACGTTTTTTAAGGGTAACTTTAACCTTTTTGCTGTAGTCTGCTTTTCGGTGGACTTCTGCGCTCTACTGGGCTCTAGTTTGTCGTTCTTTTCTCTGGGGAGGCCCGTAATAGTGGTGGCGGCTCGTTAGCGGTAGTCAAGGTGCGTTTGACTATGCTGCGATTCTTTCGGTTTGGAGAGGATAGCTATGACTCTAGCGCTATAGTCTGTTATTAGGTGGATTTCTGCTGCCTACAGGGCTTTAATATTTTCAGCTTCGCACCGGTAAGGCCAGGGATAGTGTTCACGTCGCGTTATAATGGGTCATGTTACTTTCGGTTAGGCTGGGATAATCTATGCTTTGTCGGAATAGCAATAACTTTTGTGCAGTACACTGCTATTCGGTGTATTTCTGCGCTCTGCTGTGCACTAGCATGTCCAGCTTGACTCTGGCAAGGGCGGCATTGGGGGTATCGGCACGTTCGTTTGAGTCAGGCTACGCGTTGTTACGGCCTGTTGGTTCGGGTTAGCCTTGGGTAGCTGTGGTTTTTCTGATATACACAGCGATTCTATTGATTCCTGCGTTCTACACTTCACTAATATGTTCTGCTTGGCTCTGCGGAGGCCAGCCGTAGTGGTCTGTTCATGTTAGGTTTAGATTGGCTACGTTAGGCTAGATTAGGGTAGGCTGCTTTGAAGTCTGTGCTATTCACTGCTATTCTGTGTGCTCCTGCGCTCTAAGTTGCTCCAACATGCTCTGCCTGGCTCTGCGGATTCCAGCAATACTTGTCCCGTCATGTCATTTTGAGTTTCACTATGCTTGGTTGGGTTAGGTATGGTAAGGTTATGTCACGAAATGTTTGACTTTTGAGCTATACACTGCATAGCGGTGGATTTCTGCGCTCTGCTGTTTTCTAGTTTATTCCGCTTTGCTTTGGGCATGCCAGCAATAACGGACACGTCCTATAAGTTTGGCTTGTGCTTCGTTTGGATGTGCTATGTTCGGCTAGGATAGGAGAGGCTACATAGAATGTTGTGCTGCACACTGCTATTCGGTGGATATCTGTGTTCTAATGTGCTCTTATACGCTCTGTTTGTCGCTGGGTAGGCCAGCAGTATTGGTCTAGTCACGTTATGTTTGGCTACGCTACGTTTGGGTACGTTAGGTTTGGTCACGTTAGGTCAGTGTACGTTTCTCTTCTGTGCTATATAATCAATGCGTTGTATGTCTGCGCTCTGCTGTCCTCTAGTGTATTCTGCTTTGCTCAGGGAGGCAAGCAATAGTGGTCTCGGCACGTTGGGCTGAGCTATACCGCGTTTGGTTATGTTGCGTTTGGTGAGGTTAGGATAGAGTAGCCCGGACATCTGTGCTACAAACTTCTGTCCTCCGACTTCTGCGCTCTTCGTCGTTCTAATATTTTCTGCGCGTCTCTGGGGAGGCCTGCAGCAGCGGCCGCGGCAAGTTAGGATGAGCTATACTACGTTTGGTTAGGTTGGGTCAGGTCATGTCTGGTTTGAGCGTCATCGACTTTTGTGCTATTCACTGAAATGCGGTGGGTTTCTGCGCACTACTGTGCCCTTGTAAATTCTGCTTGTCCTTGTGGAGGCCAGCAATAGTGGTCCCGGCACGACAGGATGTGTCTAGTTACGTTTGCTTATGTTACGTTTGGTTTGGTTAGTATAGACTACTTCGTCTTTTGTGCTGTACACCGCTATTCGGTGGACTTTAGCGCACTGATGTGGTACGATATGCTCTGCTTGTCCGTGGGAGGCCAGCAATATTATTGTCGTCACGCTATGTTTGGTTACACTACGTTTGGGTATGTTAGGTTAGGCCATGTTAGGTCAGGATATGTTCCACTTTCGAGTTATACATTGCTATGCGGTGGATTTCTGCGCTCTGCCGTGCTGCAGTGTTTTCTGCTTTACCCAGGGTGGCCAGTGGTAGAGGTCTCGGCATGTTAAGTTGAGCTAGGCTGCTTTTGGATGGGTTAGGCTAGGTTAAGCACGCCCAGGCTAACTTAGACTTTCGTGCTATACTCTGACGTTCGGAGTATTTCTGCGCTGTACTGTGCTCCACTTTGTTATGGTTAGCCCTGGGAATGCATGTAATATTGTCCTTGGCACGTTAGGTTGAATTACGTTACGTTTCGTTAGGTTAGGTTGCGATGGTTCGGTAAGGATTACTATGTCTTTTGTGCTATACACTGCTATTCGGTGAATTTCGGCGCTCTGCATTGCTCTGCTATACGCTTCTCGACCCTGGGTATGCGAGCGACAGCGGTCGTGGCGCGTGAGTTTGTGTTAGGTTGTGTTCGGTTCGGTTAGGTTAAGTTATGTTTGCTTAGGATACCTTCGACTTGCCTGCTTTGCACTCTTATCCTGAGGAATCCTGTGATCTACAGTGCTGCACAACGTTCTGCCTGGCTCTGTGGAGGCAAGCAGCAGCTGCCGCGGCACGTTGCGTCGAGCAATGTTACGTTAGGTTAGGTTAGGCCTGGTCACGTTATGTTAGGTTATCTTCGTCACTGGGGCTACACGCTGCTATTCGGTCGATCTCTGCGCTCTACATTGCTCTACTATACCCCGCTCGACTCTGGGGTGGTGAGCAATAGTGGCCGTGGCACGTTAGGATCGGCTCGGTTATGGTCGGTTCGGTCACGTGAGGTTAGGATATCTTCAACTCCTGTGCTGTTCACTACCATGTGATGCATTTCTGCGCGCTACTGTGCTGCAGTATACTCTGCTTGTCTCTGTGGAGGCCAACAATAGTGATATCGCCATGTTAGTTTGTGTTAGGCTGCGCTCGGTCATGTCACATTTGGCTACGATAGGATATGCTACTTCGTCTTTTGTGTCATTCACTGCTATTCGGTGGATTCCTGCGCTCTAATGTGCTCTAGTATGCTCTGCTTGGCTCTCGGGAAGCCACCAATATTCGTCTCATCACTGTACGTTCAGTTAAACTACGTTCGGGTAGGTTAGGTAGTGTCAAGTTTGGTCAGGATATGCTTGACGTTTGTGCGGCATATAGCAATGCGGATGATTTCTGCGATCTGTTGTGCTCTTGTATTTTCTGCTTGACTCTGTGGAAGCCAGCAATTATGGTGTCGGCGCGTCAGGTTGAGCTATGTTACGTCTTTTGATGTTACGATAGGATAGTTCGGAGTTCTGTGCTGTACACTGCTATCCGCGGATTTCTGCGCTCTCCAGTGTTCTACTATTTTCTGCTTGGATCTGGGGAGGCCAGCAATAGTAGCGATGGCACGTTTGTTTGTGGTAGGTTACTTTCGGTTAGGTTGGGTTGGGTTAAGCTTGGACAGGCTTACCCAGACCTTCCTGCTGTGCACTGCTATCCGGACGATATCTGCGCTTCACTGCGCCCTCCTTTATTCTGCTTAGTCCTGGGAATGCCTGCAGTATTGGTCTCGGCACGTTCGGTTGAGTTACGTTTCGTATGGTTGGTTTCGGTTAGACTATGTTCGGTAAGTTTACCTTTGGCATTCGTGCTATACACTCTTTTCGGGCGGACCTCTGCGATCGACAGTGCTCCACTATATTCTGCTCGGCTCTGAGGAGGCCACCAATAGTGGTCGCGGCACATTACGTTTAGGTAGGCTGCGTTTGGTTATATTAGGTTAGCCTCAGTTAGGTTTGGATGACTTTTGTGCTATGCACTGCGGTTCTATGGATTTCTGCGCTCCACTGTCCTATAGTAAGCCTGGCTCCACTCTGATGATACCAGCAATTGTGGTAGCGGTACGTTAGTCTCAGTTATGCTACGTTTGGCTACGTTAAGGTTGGACATAATAAGATATGGTAGCTTTGACTTTTGTACTATACACTGCAGTTCGGCGGACTTCTGCACTCAAGTGTGCTCTATTATATTATTCTTGGCACGTGGGAGGCCAGCAACTGTGGTATAGGCACGTTAGGTTGGATTATGTTGCGCTAGATCATGCTACGTTTGGTTATGCTAGGTTAGGATAACTGTTACCTTTGCGATATACACTGCTATTCGGTACATTTCTGCTCTCTACATTGCTCTGCTATAGTCTGTTCGACACTAATGTGGCCAGCAATGGTGGTCGTGGCCCGAAGGTTTGAGATAAGTTACGTTCAGCCATTTCAATTCCGGTTAGGGTAGGGGAGGACAGCTTTTGCTTTTGTGATATACTCTGCTATTCGGCGGATTCCTACGCTCTACTACGCTCTGTGGCTGGGTATAGTTATTCTACGTTGGGTTAGGTAAGGTTAGGGACGGTTAGGTTGAGGCATCTTTGTATTTTGTGCTATACATTGCTATTTGGTGGCTTTCTGCGCCCTACTGGGCTCTACTATACTCTGCTCGTCTCTAGGGAGGCCAGAAGCAGTGGTTGTGGTACGATAGGTTTTGTTGGGATACGTTTGTGAATGTTACGATTGGTTAGGTTACGAAGGGATAGCTTCGACCATTGTGCTGTACGCCGCTTTTCGGAGGATCCCTGCGCTCTACTGCTCTCGAATTTGCTCTGCTTGGCTTTGGAGAGGACAGCAGTATTGGTCGCACCACGTTAGGTCGAGTTGCATTACGTTTGGCTAGGTTAGGTTAAGCAGCGTTAGCCTATAATAGATTCGACACTTGTGCCACGCACTGCTATTCTGTGGACTTCTGCGCTTCTCTGTGTGCTATCGGTCTCTGCTTGTCTGTGTGGAAGCCACGAGTAGCACTCTCGGCTCGTTAGTTTGAGTTATGTTACGTTTGGTTAGGACAGGTTTTGCTACGTTTGGTTAGGATGGCCTCGACTTTTGCGCTATACACTGCTATTCCGAAGATTTCAGCGTCATACATTGCTTTGCTGTACTCTGCTTAGCTCAGGTAAAGCCAGCAATAGTGGTCGTGACACGTCGTGTTTTTCTTCGTAACTTCCGCTTATTTTACGTTTGCTTTGGTTAGGATAGGACAGCTCTGACTTTTGTGCTATGCAGAGCTATTGTGTGAATTTCTGCACTCTGCTGCGATCTAATATACCCTGCTCTGATCTTGGAATGCCAGAAATGGTGTCCGTGGCGTGTTAATTTGAGTTAGTCTACGTTTGGTTAGGTTAGGTTTCTTTGGGTTAGGTTAGGATGTTCTTGATTCTCGTGCTTTACACTGTCATTCTATGGTTCTCTGCGCACTACTCTCCTCTAAAATGCTCTGCTTGGCGCCAGGGAGGACGGCAATATACGTCTTCGCTCGTTACGTTTTGCTGTTCCGCGTTTGGTACGGCTAGGCTAGGTCATGTTAGGCTGGGGTATGATTGACTTTGGTGCTTTACACTGCTACCCGGTGGAATTCTGTCATCTACTGTGCTCTAGTGTGCTCTGCATTGCTCTGGCGGGGCTAGGAATGGTGGTCTGCTCTCTTTAGGTTTAGCTAGCCTTGGTTTGGTTAGGTTAAGTTACTTCAGATTAAGTTAAGTTGTCTCCGACTTTTCAGCTTTATACGCTTCTCGACCCTGGGTATGCGAGCGACAGCGGTCGTGGCGCGTGAGTTTGTGTTAGGTTGTGTTCGGTTCGGTTAGGTTAAGTTATGTTTGCTTAGGATACCTTCGACTTGCCTGCTTTGCACTCTTATCCTGAGGAATCCTGTGATCTACAGTGCTGCACAACGTTCTGCCTGGTATAGGATAGCTGTGACTTTTTTGACATACACTGCTATTCGGCGGATTTCTGCGCTCTACTGTACCCTAATATGCTCTCCTCTACTCTGGGAATGCTAGCAACAGCAGTCGGGGTTCCTCTGGCTTTGTTATGTTACGTTTGCTTGTGTTCGATTGTATAGGTATGTAGAGGATAGCTATGACTTTGGTGCTATACACTGCAATTTGGTGAAATCCTGCGCTCCACAGTGATCTGATGAGTTCAGCTTGGCTACGGGAAGGGCCGCATTATTGGCCTCAGCAGCCAACGCTATGTTAGACTACGTTTGGATGGTTTCGGTTAGGTCAGGTAAGGCTAGGTTATCTTTTCTCTTGTGCTTTACACTGCAACGCCGTGGATTTCTGTGACCTAC